>NW_026060842.1:0-32864 GCF_929443795.1 Astur gentilis
TTGCTGGTATTCACTATCCCTCTGCAGCCTATCCACAGGCACAACAGCTTTTGGGATCTCTGCTTTCCCAGAGACTCAGCATGTCACGGTGCTCGCTCTCGGCAGAAGCTTTTTTCTGAAAAGGCAAACTTACGGCTCCTTCTCCCACAGGGAAGGTGCCAGCCCTGAAAACTAATGCAGTTTTCACTATCCCTCTGCAGCCTATCCACAGGCACAACAGCTTTGGGGATCTCTGCTTTCCCAGAGACTCAGCATGTCACGGTGCTCGCTCTCGGCAGAAGCTTTTTTCTGAAAAGGCAAACTTACGGCTCCTTCTCCCACAGGGAAGGTGCCAGCCCTGAAAACTAATGCAGTTTTTCACTATCCCTCTGCAGCCTATCCACAGGCACAACAGCTTTGGGGATCTCTGCTTTCCCAGAGACTCAGCATGTCACGGTGCTCGCTCTCGGCAGAAGCTTTTTTCTGAAAAGGCAAACTTACGGCTCCTTCTCCCACAGGGAAGGTGCCAGCCCTGAAAGATCTTGCTGGTATTCACTATCCCTCTGCAGCCTATCCACAGGCACAACAGCTTTCGGGATCTCTGCTTTCCCAGAGACTCAGCATGTCACGGTGCTCGCTCTCGGCAGAAGCTTTTTTCTGAAAAGGCAAACTTACGGCTCCTTCTCCCACAGGGAAGGTGCCAGCCCTGAAAACTAATGCAGTTTTTCACTATCCCTCTGCAGCCTATCCACAGGCACAACAGCTTTGGGGATCTCTGCTTTCCCAGAGACTCAGCATGTCACGGTGCTCACTCTCGCCAGAGCCTTTTTCTGAAAAGGCAAACTTTCGGCTCCTTCTCCCTCAGGGAAGGTGCCAGCCCTGAAAACTAATGCAGTTTTTCACTATCCCTCTGCAGCCTATCCACAGGCACAACAGCTTTGGGGATCTCTGCTTTCCCAGAGACTCAGCATGTCACGGTGCTCGCTCTCGGCAGAAGCTTTTTTCTGAAAAGGCAAACTTATGGCTCCTTCTCCCACAGGGAAGGTGCCAGCCCTGAAAACTAATGCAGTTTTTCACTATCCCTCTGCAGCCTATCCACAGGCACAACAGCTTTTGGGATCTCTGCTTTCCCAGAGACTCAGCATGTCACGGTGCTCGCTCTCGGCAGAAGCTTTTTCTGAAAAGGCAAACTTACTGCTCCTTCTCCCACAGGGAAGGTGCCAGCCCTGAAAGATCTTGCTGGTATTCACTATCCCTCTGCAGCCTATCCACAGGCACAACAGCTTTTGGGATCTCTGCTTTCCCAGAGACTCAGCATGTCACGGTGCTCGCTCTCGGCAGAAGCTTTTTTCTGAAAAGGCAAACTTACGGCTCCTTCTCCCACAGGGAAGGTGCCAGCCCTGAAAACTAATGCAGTTTTTCACTATCCTCTGCAGCCTATCCACAGGCACAACAGCTTTGGGGATCTCTGCTTTCCCAGAGACTCAGCATGTCACGGTGCTCGCTCTCGGCAGAAGCTTTTTTCTGAAAAGGCAAACTTACGGCTCCTTCTCCCACAGGGAAGGGTGCCAGCCCTGAAAACTAATGCAGTTTTTCACTATCCCTCTGCAGCCTATCCACAGGCACAACAGCTTTGGGGATCTCTGCTTTCCCAGAGACTCAGCATGTCACGGTGCTCGCTCTCGGCAGAAGCTTTTTTCTGAAAAGGCAAACTTACGGCTCCTTCTCCCACAGGGAAGGTGCCAGCCCTGAAAACTAATGCAGTTTTTCACTATCCCTCTGCAGCCTATCCACAGGCACAACAGCTTTGGGGATCTCTGCTTTCCCAGAGACTCAGCATGTCACGGTGCTCGCTCTCGGCAGAAGCTTTTTTCTGAAAAGGCAAACTTACGGCTCCTTCTCCCACAGGGAAGGTGCCAGCCCTGAAAGATCTTGCTGGTATTCACTATCCCTCTGCAGCCTATCCACAGGCACAACAGCTTTTGGGATCTCTGCTTTCCCAGAGACTCAGCATGTCACGGTGCTCGCTCTCGGCAGAAGCTTTTTTCTGAAAAGGCAAACTTACGGCTCCTTCTCCCACAGGGAAGGTGCCAGCCCTGAAAACTAATGCAGTTTTTCACTATCCCTCTGCAGCCTATCCACAGGCACAACAGCTTTTGGGATCTCTGCTTTCCCAGAGACTCAGCATGTCACGGTTGCTCGCTCTCGGCAGAAGCTTTTTTCTGAAAAGGCAAACTTACGGCTCCTTCTCCCACAGGGAAGGTGCCAGCCCTGAAAACTAATGCAGTTTTTCACTATCCCTCTGCAGCCTATCCACAGGCACAACAGCTTTGGGGATCTCTGCTTTCCCAGAGACTCAGCATGTCACGGTGCTCACTCTCGCCAGAGCCTTTTTCTGAAAAGGCAAACTTTCGGCTCCTTCTCCCTCAGGGAAGGTGCCAGCCCTGAAAACTAATGCAGTTTTTCACTATCCCTCTGCAGCCTATCCACAGGCACAACAGCTTTTGGGATCTCTGCTTTCCCAGAGACTCAGCATGTCACGGTGCTCGCTCTCGGCAGAAGCTTTTTTCTGAAAAGGCAAACTTACTGCTCCTTCTCCCACAGGGAAGGTGCCAGCCCTGAAAACTAATGCAGTTTTTCACTATCCCTCTGCAGCCTATCCACAGGCACAACAGCTTTTGGGATCTCTGCTTTCCCAGAGACTCAGCATGTCACGGTGCTCGCTCTCGGCAGAAGCTTTTTTCTGAAAAGGCAAACTTACGGCTCCTTCTCCCACAGGGAAGGTGCCAGCCCTGAAAACTAATGCAGTTTTTCACTATCCCTCTGCAGCCTATCCACAGGCACAACAGCTTTGGGGATCTCTGCTTTCCCAGAGACTCAGCATGTCACGGTGCTCGCTCTCGGCAGAAGCTTTTTTCTGAAAAGGCAAACTTACGGCTCCTTCTCCCACAGGGAAGGTGCCAGCCCTGAAAGATCTTGCTGGTATTCACTATCCCTCTGCAGCCTATCCACAGGCACAACAGCTTTTGGGATCTCTGCTTTCCCAGAGACTCAGCATGTCACGGTGCTCGCTCTCGGCAGAAGCTTTTTTCTGAAAAGGCAAACTTACGGCTCCTTCTCCCACAGGGAAGGTGCCAGCCCTGAAAACTAATGCAGTTTTTCACTATCCCTCTGCAGCCTATCCACAGGCACAACAGCTTTTGGGATCTCCTGCTTTCCCAGAGACTCAGCATGTCACGGTGCTCGCTCTCGGCAGAAGCTTTTTCTGAAAAGGCAAACTTTCGGCTCCTTCTCCCTCAGGGAAGGTGCCAGCCCTGAAAACTAATGCAGGTTTTCACTATCCCTCTGCAGCCTATCCACAGGCACAACAGCTTTTGGGATCTCTGCTTTCCCAGAGACTCAGCATGTCACGGTGCTCGCTCTCGGCAGAAGCTTTTTTCTGAAAAGGCAAACTTACGGCTCCTTCTCCCACAGGGAAGGGTGCCAGCCCTGAAAACTAATGCAGTTTTTCACTATCCCTCTGCAGCCTATCCACAGGCACAACAGCTTTGGGGATCTCTGCTTTCCCAGAGACTCAGCATGTCACGGTGCTCGCTCTCGGCAGAAGCTTTTTTCTGAAAAGGCAAACTTACGGCTCCTTCTCCCACAGGGAAGGTGCCAGCCCTGAAAACTAATGCAGTTTTTCACTATCCCTCTGCAGCCTATCCACAGGCACAACAGCTTTGGGGATCTCTGCTTTCCCAGAGACTCAGCATGTCACGGTGCTCGCTCTCGGCAGAAGCTTTTTTCTGAAAAGGCAAACTTACTGCTCCTTCTCCCACAGGGAAGGTGCCAGCCCTGAAAGATCTTGCTGGTATTCACTATCCCTCTGCAGCCTATCCACAGGCACAACAGCTTTTGGGATCTCTGCTTTCCCAGAGACTCAGCATGTCACGGTGCTCGCTCTCGGCAGAAGCTTTTTTCTGAAAAGGCAAACTTACTGCTCCTTCTCCCACAGGGAAGGTGCCAGCCCTGAAAACTAATGCAGTTTTTCACTATCCCTCTGCAGCCTATCCACAGGCACAACAGCTTTGGGGATCTCTGCTTTCCAGAGACTCAGCATGTCACGGTGCTCACTCTCGCCAGAGCCTTTTTCTGAAAAGGCAAACTTTCGGCTCCTTCTCCCTCAGGGAAGGTGCCAGCCCTGAAAACTAATGCAGTTTTTCACTATCCCTCTGCAGCCTATCCACAGGCACAACAGCTTTTGGGATCTCTGCTTTCCCAGAGACTCAGCATGTCACGGTGCTCGCTCTCGGCAGAAGCTTTTTTCTGAAAAGGCAAACTTACTGCTCCTTCTCCCACAGGGAAGGTGCCAGCCCTGAAAACTAATGCAGTTTTTCACTATCCCTCTGCAGCCTATCCACAGGCACAACAGCTTTTGGGGATCTCTGCTTTCCCAGAGACTCAGCATGTCACGGTGCTCGCTCTCGGCAGAAGCTTTTTCTGAAAAGGCAAACTTACGGCTCCTTCTCCCACAGGGAAGGTGCCAGCCCTGAAAACTAATGCAGTTTTTCACTATCCCTCTGCAGCCTATCCACAGGCACAACAGCTTTGGGGATCTCTGCTTTCCCAGAGACTCAGCATGTCACGGTGCTCGCTCTCGGCAGAAGCTTTTTTCTGAAAAGGCAAACTTACGGCTCCTTCTCCCACAGGGAAGGTGCCAGCCCTGAAAGATCTTGCTGGATTCACTATCCCTCTGCAGCCTATCCACAGGCACAACAGCTTTTGGGATCTCTGCTTTCCCAGAGGACTCAGCATGTCACGGTGCTCGCTCTCGGCAGAAGCTTTTTTCTGAAAAGGCAAACTTACTGCTCCTTCTCCCACAGGGAAGGTGCCAGCCCTGAAAACTAATGCAGTTTTTCACTATCCCTCTGCAGCCTATCCACAGGCACAACAGCTTTTGGGATCTCTGCTTTCCCAGAGACTCAGCATGTCACGGTGCTCGCTCCTCGGGCAGAAGCTTTTTTCTGAAAAGGCAAACTTACGGCTCCTTCTCCCACAGGGAAGGTGCCAGCCCTGAAAACTAATGCAGTTTTTCACTATCCCTCTGCAGCCTATCCACAGGCACAACAGCTTTTGGGATCTCTGCTTTCCCAGAGACTCAGCATGTCACGGTGCTCGCTCTCGGCAGAAGCTTTTTTCTGAAAAGGCAAACTTACGGCCCCTTCTCCCACAGGGAAGGTGCCAGCCCTGAAAACTAATGCAGTTTTTCACTATCCCTCTGCAGCCTATCCACAGGCACAACAGCTTTGGGGATCTCTGCTTTCCCAGAGACTCAGCATGTCACGGTGCTCGCTCTCGGCAGAAGCTTTTTTCTGAAAAGGCAAACTTACGGCTCCTTCTCCCACAGGGAAGGTGCCAGCCCTGAAAACTAATGCAGTTTTTCACTATCCCTCTGCAGCCTATCCACAGGCACAACAGCTTTTGGGGATCTCTGCTTTCCCAGAGACTCAGCATGTCACGGTGCTCGCTCTCGGCAGAAGCTTTTTTCTGAAAAGGCAAACTTACGGCTCCTTCTCCCACAGGGAAGGTGCCAGCCCTGAAAACTAATGCAGTTTTTCACTATCCCTCTGCAGCCTATCCACAGGCACAACAGCTTGGGGATCTCTGCTTTCCCAGAGACTCAGCATGTCACGGTGCTCGCTCTCGGCAGAAGCTTTTTTCTGAAAAGGCAAACTTACGGCTCCTTCTCCCACAGGGAAGGTGCCAGCCCCTGAAAGATCTTGCTGGTATTCACTATCCCTCTGCAGCCTATCCACAGGCACAACAGCTTTTGGGATCTCTGCTTTCCAGAGACTCAGCATGTCACGGTGCTCGCTCTCGGCAGAAGCTTTTTTCTGAAAAGGCAAACTTACTGCTCCTTCTCCCACAGGGAAGGTGCCAGCCCTGAAAACTAATGCAGTTTTTCACTATCCCTCTGCAGCCTATCCACAGGCACAACAGCTTTTGGGATCTCTGCTTTCCCAGAGACTCAGCATGTCACGGTGCTCGCTCTCGGCAGAAGCTTTTTTCTGAAAAGGCAAACTTACGGCTCCTTCTCCCACAGGGAAGGTGCCAGCCCTGAAAACTAATGCAGGTTTTCACTATCCCTCTGCAGCCTATCCACAGGCACAACAGCTTTGGGATCTCTGCTTTCCCAGAGACTCAGCATGTCACGGTGCTCGCTCTCGGCAGAAGCTTTTTTCTGAAAAGGCAAACTTACTGCTCCTTCTCCCACAGGGAAGGTGCCAGCCCTGAAAACTAATGCAGTTTTTCACTATCCCTCTGCAGCCTATCCACAGGCACAACAGCTTTGGGGATCTCTGCTTTCCCAGAGACTCAGCATGTCACGGTGCTCGCTCTCGGCAGAAGCTTTTTTCTGAAAAGGCAAACTTACGGCTCCTTCTCCCACAGGGAAGGTGCCAGCCCTGAAAACTAATGCAGTTTTTCACTATCCCTCTGCAGCCTATCCACAGGCACAACAGCTTTGGGGATCTCTGCTTTCCCAGAGACTCAGCATGTCACGGTGCTCGCTCTCGGCAGAAGCTTTTTTCTGAAAAGGCAAACTTACGGCTCCTTCTCCCACAGGGAAGGTGCCAGCCCTGAAAACTAATGCAGTTTTTCACTATCCCTCTGCAGCCTATCCACAGGCACAACAGCTTTGGGGATCTCTTCTTTCCCAGAGACTCAGCATGTCACGGTGCTCGCCTCTCGGCAGAAGTTTTTTTCTGATAAGGCAAACTTACGGCTCCTTCTCCCACAGGGAAGGTGCCAGCCCTGAAAACTAATGCAGTTTTTCACTATCCCTCTGCAGCCTATCCACAGGCACAACAGCTTTGGGGATCTCTGCTTTCCCAGAGACTCAGCATGTCACGGTGCTCGCTCTCGGCAGAAGCTTTTTTCTGAAAAGGCAAACTTACGGCTCCTTCTCCCACAGGGAAGGTGCCAGCCCTGAAAACTAATGCAGTTTTTCACTATCCCTCTGCAGCCTATCCACAGGCACAACAGCTTTGGGGATCTCTGCTTTCCCAGAGACTCAGCATGTCACGGTGCTCGCTCTCGGCAGAAGCTTTTTTCTGAAAAGGCAAACTTACTGCTCCTTCTCCCACAGGGAAGGTGCCAGCCCTGAAAGATCTTGCAGGTATTCACTATCCCTCTGCAGCCTATCCACAGGCACAACAGCTTTTGGGATCTCTGCTTTCCAGAGACTCAGCATGTCACGGTGCTCGCTCTCGGCAGAAGCTTTTTTCTGAAAAGGCAAACTTACTGCTCCTTCTCCCACAGGGAAGGTGCCAGCCCTGAAAACTAATGCAGTTTTTTCACTATCCCTCTGCAGCCTATCCACAGGCACAACAGCTTTGGGGATCTCTGCTTTCCCAGAGACTCAGCATGTCACGGTGCTCACTCTCTGCCGGAGCCTTTTTCTGAAAAGGCAAACTTTCGGCTCCTTCTCCCTCAGGGAAGGTGCCAGCCCTGAAAACTAATGCAGTTTTTCACTATCCCTCTGCAGCCTATCCACAGGCACAACAGCTTTTGGGGATCTCTGCTTTCCCAGAGACTCAGCATGTCACGGTGCTCGCTCTCGGCAGAAGCTTTTTTCTGAAAAGGCAAACTTACGGCTCCTTCTCCCACAGGGAAGGTGCCAGCCCTGAAAACTAATGCAGTTTTTCACTATCCCTCTGCAGCCTATCCACAGGCACAACAGCTTTGGGGATCTCTGCTTTCCCCAGAGACTCAGCATGTCACGGTGCTCGCTCTCGGCAGAAGCTTTTTTCTGAAAAGGCAAACTTACGGCTCCTTCTCCCACAGGGAAGGTGCCAGCCCTGAAAACTAATGCAGTTTTTCACTATCCCTCTGCAGCCTATCCACAGGCACAACAGCTTTGGGGATCTCTGCTTTCCCAGAGACTCAGCATGTCACGGTGCTCGCTCTCGGCAGAAGCTTTTTTCTGAAAAGGCAAACTTACGGCTCCTTCTCCCACAGGGAAGGTGCCAGCCCTGAAAACTAATGCAGTTTTTCACTATCCCTCTGCAGCCTATCCACAGGCACAACAGCTTTTGGGATCTCTGCTTTCCCAGAGACTCAGCATGTCACGGTGCTCGCTCTCGGCAGAAGCTTTTTTTCTGAAAAGGCAAACTTACGGCCCCTTCTCCCACAGGGAAGGTGCCAGCCCTGAAAACTAATGCAGTTTTTCACTATCCCTCTGCAGCCTATCCACAGGCACAACAGCTTTGGGGATCTCTGCTTTCCCAGAGACTCAGCATGTCACGGTGCTCGCTCTCGGCAGAAGCTTTTTTCTGAAAAGGCAAACTTACGGCTCCTTCTCCCACAGGGAAGGTGCCAGCCCTGAAAACTAATGCAGTTTTTCACTATCCCTCTGCAGCCTATCCACAGGCACAACAGCTTTGGGGATCTCTGCTTTCCCAGAGACTCAGCATGTCACGGTGCTCGCTCTCGGCAGAAGCTTTTTTCTGAAAAGGCAAACTTACGGCTCCTTCTCCCACAGGGAAGGTGCCAGCCCTGAAAACTAATGCAGTTTTTCACTATCCCTCTGCAGCCTATCCACAGGCACAACAGCTTTTGGGATCTCTGCTTTCCCAGAGACTCAGCATGTCACGGTGCTCCGCTCTCGGCAGAAGCTTTTTTCTGAAAAGGCAAACTTACGGCTCCTTCTCCCACAGGGAAGGTGCCAGCCCTGAAAACTAATGCAGTTTTTCACTATCCCTCTGCAGCCTATCCACAGGCACAACAGCTTTGGGGATCTCTGCTTTCCCAGAGACTCAGCATGTCACGGTGCTCGCTCTCGGCAGAAGCTTTTTTCTGAAAAGGCAAACTTACGGCTCCTTCTCCCACAGGGAAGGTGCAGCCCTGAAAGATCTTGCTGGTATTCACTATCCCTCTGCAGCCTATCCACAGGCACAACAGCTTTTGGGATCTCTGCTTTCCCAGAGACTCAGCATGTCACGGTGCTCGCTCTCGGCAGAAGCTTTTTTCTGAAAAGGCAAACTTACTGCTCCTTCTCCCACAGGGAAGGTGCCAGCCCTGAAAACTAATGCAGTTTTTCACTATCCCTCTGCAGCCTATCCACAGGCACAACAGCTTTTGGGATCTCTGCTTTCCCAGAGACTCAGCATGTCACGGTGCTCGCTCTCGGCAGAAGCTTTTTTCTGAAAAGGCAAACTTACGGCTCCTTCTCCCACAGGGAAGGTGCCAGCCCTGAAAACTAATGCAGTTTTTCACTATCCCTCTGCAGCCTATCCACAGGCACAACAGCTTTGGGATCTCTGCTTTCCCAGAGACTCAGCATGTCACGGTGCTCGCTCTCGGCAGAAGCTTTTTTCTGAAAAGGCAAACTTACGGCCCCTTCTCCCACAGGGAAGGTGCCAGCCCTGAAAACTAATGCAGTTTTTCACTATCCCTCTGCAGCCTATCCACAGGCACAACAGCTTTGGGGATCTCTGCTTTCCCAGAGACTCAGCATGTCACGGTGCTCGCTCTCGGCAGAAGCTTTTTTCTGAAAAGGCAAACTTACGGCTCCTTCTCCCACAGGGAAGGTGCCAGCCCTGAAAACTAATGCAGTTTTTCACTATCCCTCTGCAGCCTATCCACAGGCACAACAGCTTTGGGGATCTCTGCTTTCCCAGAGACTCAGCATGTCACGGTGCTCGCTCTCGGCAGAAGCTTTTTTCTGAAAAGGCAAACTTACGGCTCCTTCTCCCACAGGGAAGGTGCCAGCCCTGAAAACTAATGCAGTTTTTCACTATCCCTCTGCAGCCTATCCACAGGCACAACAGCTTTGGGGATCTCTGCTTTCCCAGAGACTCAGCATGTCACGGTGCTCGCTCTCGGCAGAAGCTTTTTTTCTGAAAAGGCAAACTTACGGCTCCTTCTCCCACAGGGAAGGTGCCAGCCCTGAAAGATCTTGCTGGTATTCACTATCCCTCTGCAGCCTATCCACAGGCACAACAGCTTTTGGGATCTCTGCTTTCCCAGAGACTCAGCATGTCACGGTGCTCGCTCTCGGCAGAAGCTTTTTTCTGAAAAGGCAAACTTACTGCTCCTTCTCCCACAGGGAAGGTGCCAGCCCTGAAAACTAATGCAGTTTTTCACTATCCCTCTGCAGCCTATCCACAGGCACAACAGCTTTGGGATCTCTGCTTTCCCAGAGACTCAGCATGTCACGGTGCTCGCTCTCGGCAGAAGCTTTTTTCTGAAAAGGCAAACTTACGGCTCCTTCTCCCACAGGGAAGGTGCCAGCCCTGAAAACTAATGCAGTTTTTCACTATCCCTCTGCAGCCTATCCACAGGCACAACAGCTTTGGGGATCTCTGCTTTCCCAGAGACTCAGCATGTCACGGTGCTCGCTCTCGGCAGAAGCTTTTTTCTGAAAAGGCAAACTTACTGCTCCTTCTCCCACAGGGAAGGTGCCAGCCCTGAAAACTAATGCAGTTTTTCACTATCCCTCTGCAGCCTATCCACAGGCACAACAGCTTTGGGGATCTCTGCTTTCCCAGAGACTCAGCATGTCACGGTGCTCGCTCTCGGCAGAAGCTTTTTTCTGAAAAGGCAAACTTACGGCTCCTTCTCCCACAGGGAAGGTGCCAGCCCTGAAAACTAATGCAGTTTTTCACTATCCCTCTGCAGCCTATCCACAGGCACAACAGCTTTGGGGATCTCTGCTTTCCCAGAGACTCAGCATGTCACGGTGCTCGCTCTCGGCAGAAGCTTTTTTTCTGAAAAGGCAAACTTACGGCTCCTTCTCCCACAGGGAAGGTGCCAGCCCTGAAAACTAATGCAGTTTTTCACCTATCCCTCTGCAGCCTATCCACAGGCACAACAGCTTTGGGGATCTCTTCTTTCCCAGAGACTCAGCATGTCACGGTGCTCGCTCTCGGCAGAAGCTTTTTTTCTGAAAAGGCAAACTTACGGCTCCTTCTCCCACAGGGAAGGTGCCAGCCCTGAAAACTAATGCAGTTTTTCACTATCCCTCTGCAGCCTATCCACAGGCACAACAGCTTTGGGATCTCTGCTTTCCCAGAGACTCAGCATGTCACGGTGCTCGCTCTCGGCAGAAGCTTTTTTCTGAAAAGGCAAACTTACGGCCCCTTCTCCCACAGGGAAGGTGCCAGCCCTGAAAACTAATGCAGTTTTTCACTATCCCTCTGCAGCCTATCCACAGGCACAACAGCTTTGGGGATCTCTGCTTTCCCAGAGACTCAGCATGTCACGGTGCTCGCTCTCGGCAGAAGCTTTTTTCTGAAAAGGCAAACTTACGGCTCCTTCTCCCACAGGGAAGGTGCCAGCCCTGAAAACTAATGCAGTTTTTCACTATCCCTCTGCAGCCTATCCACAGGCACAACAGCTTTGGGGATCTCTGCTTTCCCAGAGACTCAGCATGTCACGGTGCTCGCTCTCGGCAGAAGCTTTTTTTCTGAAAAGGCAAACTTACGGCTCCTTCTCCCACAGGGAAGGTGCCAGCCCTGAAAACTAATGCAGTTTTTCACTATCCCTCTGCAGCCTATCCACAGGCACAACAGCTTTGGGGATCTCTGCTTTCCCAGAGACTCAGCATGTCACGGTGCTCGCTCTCGGCAGAAGCTTTTTTCTGAAAAGGCAAACTTACGGCTCCTTCTCCCACAGGGAAGGTGCCAGCCCTGAAAGATCTTGCTGGTATTCACTATCCCTCTGCAGCCTATCCACAGGCACAACAGCTTTTGGGATCTCTGCTTTCCCAGAGACTCAGCATGTCACGGTGCTCGCTCTCGGCAGAAGCTTTTTTCTGAAAAGGCAAACTTACGGCTCCTTCTCCCACAGGGAAGGTGCCAGCCCTGAAAACTAATGCAGTTTTTCACTATCCCTCTGCAGCCTATCCACAGGCACAACAGCTTTGGGATCTCTGCTTTCCCAGAGACTCAGCATGTCACGGTGCTCGCTCTCGGCAGAAGCTTTTTTCTGAAAAGGCAAACTTACGGCTCCTTCTCCCACAGGGAAGGTGCCAGCCCTGAAAACTAATGCAGTTTTTCACTATCCCTCTGCAGCCTATCCACAGGCACAACAGCTTTGGGGATCTCTGCTTTCCCAGAGACTCAGCATGTCACGGTGCTCGCTCTCGGCAGAAGCTTTTTTCTGAAAAGGCAAACTTACGGCTCCTTCTCCCACAGGGAAGGTGCCAGCCCTGAAAACTAATGCAGTTTTTCACTATCCCTCTGCAGCCTATCCACAGGCACAACAGCTTTGGGGATCTCTGCTTTCCCAGAGACTCAGCATGTCACGGTGCTCGCTCTCGGCAGAAGCTTTTTTCTGAAAAGGCAAACTTACGGCTCCTTCTCCCACAGGGAAGGTGCCAGCCCTGAAAGATCTTGCTGGTATTCACTATCCCTCTGCAGCCTATCCACAGGCACAACAGCTTTGGGGATCTCTGCTTTCCCAGAGACTCAGCATGTCACGGTGCTCGCTCTCGGCAGAAGCTTTTTTCTGAAAAGGCAAACTTACTGCTCCTTCTCCCACAGGGAAGGTGCCAGCCCCTGAAAACTAATGCAGTTTTTCACTATCCCTCTGCAGCCTATCCACAGGCACAACAGCTTTGGGGATCTCTGCTTTCCCAGAGACTCAGCATGTCACGGTGCTCGCTCTCGGCAGAAGCTTTTTTCTGAAAAGGCAAACTTACGGCTCCTTCTCCCACAGGGAAGGTGCCAGCCCTGAAAACTAATGCAGTTTTTCACTATCCCTCTGCAGCCTATCCACAGGCACAACAGCTTGGGGATCTCTGCTTTCCCAGAGACTCAGCATGTCACGGTGCTCGCTCTCGGCAGAAGCTTTTTTCTGAAAAGGCAAACTTACTGCTCCTTCTCCCACAGGGAAGGTGCCAGCCCTGAAAACTAATGCAGTTTTTCACTATCCCTCTGCAGCCTATCCACAGGCACAACAGCTTTGGGGATCTCTGCTTTCCCAGAGACCTCAGCATGTCACGGTGCTCGCTCTCGGCAGAAGCTTTTTTCTGAAAAGGCAAACTTACGGCTCCTTCTCCCACAGGGAAGGTGCCAGCCCTGAAAACTAATGCAGTTTTTCACTATCCCTCTGCAGCCTATCCACAGGCACAACAGCTTTGGGGATCTCTGCTTTCCCAGAGACTCAGCATGTCACGGTGCTCGCTCTCGGCAGAAGCTTTTTTTCTGAAAAGGCAAACTTACGGCTCCTTCTCCCACAGGGAAGGTGCCAGCCCTGAAAACTAATGCAGTTTTTCACTATCCCTCTGCAGCCTATCCACAGGCACAACAGCTTTGGGGATCTCTTCTTTCCCAGAGACTCAGCATGTCACGGTGCTCGCTCTCGGCAGAAGTTTTTTTCTGAAAAGGCAAACTTACGGCTCCTTCTCCCACAGGGAAGGTGCCAGCCCTGAAAACTAATGCAGTTTTTCACTATCCCTCTGCAGCCTATCCACAGGCACAACAGCTTTGGGGATCTCTGCTTTCCCAGAGACTCAGCATGTCACGGTGCTCGCTCTCGGCAGAAGCTTTTTTCTGAAAAGGCAAACTTACGGCTCCTTCTCCCACAGGGAAGGTGCCAGCCCTGAAAACTAATGCAGTTTTTCACTATCCCTCTGCAGCCTATCCACAGGCACAACAGCTTTGGGGATCTCTGCTTTCCCAGAGACTCAGCATGTCACGGTGCTCGCTCTCGGCAGAAGCTTTTTTCTGAAAAGGCAAACTTACTGCTCCTTCTCCCACAGGGAAGGTGCCAGCCCTGAAAGATCTTGCTGGTATTCACTATCCCTCTGCAGCCTATCCACAGGCACAACAGCTTTGGGATCTCTGCTTTCCCAGAGACTCAGCATGTCACGGTGCTCGCTCTCGGCAGAAGCTTTTTTCTGAAAAGGCAAACTTACTGCTCCTTCTCCCACAGGGAAGGTGCCAGCCCTGAAAACTAATGCAGTTTTTCACTATCCCTCTGCAGCCTATCCACAGGCACAACAGCTTTGGGGATCTCTGCTTTCCCAGAGACTCAGCATGTCACGGTGCTCACTCTCGCCAGAGCCTTTTTCTGAAAAGGCAAACTTTCGGCTCCTTCTCCCTCAGGGAAGGTGCCAGCCCTGAAAACTAATGCAGTTTTTCACTATCCCTCTGCAGCCTAGCCACAGGCACAACAGCTTTGGGGATCTCTGCTTTCCCAGAGACTCAGCATGTCACGGTGCTCGCTCTCGGCAGAAGCTTTTTTCTGAAAAGGCAAACTTACGGCTCCTTCTCCCACAGGGAAGGTGCCAGCCCTGAAAACTAATGCAGTTTTTCACTATCCCTCTGCAGCCTATCCACAGGCACAACAGCTTTGGGGATCTCTGCTTTCCCAGAGACTCAGCATGTCACGGTGCTCGCTCTCGCAGAAGCTTTTTTCTGAAAAGGCAAACTTACTGCTCCTTCTCCCACAGGGAAGGTGCCAGCCCTGAAAGATCTTGCTGGTATTCACTATCCCTCTGCAGCCTATCCACAGGCACAACAGCTTTTGGGATCTCTGCTTTCCCAGAGACTCAGCATGTCACGGTGCTCGCTCTCGGCAGAAGCTTTTTTCTGAAAAGGCAAACTTTACTGCTCCTTCTCCCACAGGGAAGGTGCCAGCCCTGAAAAACTAATGCAGTTTTTCACTATCCCTCTGCAGCCTATCCACAGGCACAACAGCTTTGGGGATCTCTGCTTTCCCAGAGACTCAGCATGTCACGGTGCTCACTCTCGCCAGAGCCTTTTTCTGAAAAGGCAAACTTTCGGCTCCTTCTCCCTCAGGGAAGGTGCCAGCCCTGAAAACTAATGCAGTTTTTCACTATCCCTCTGCAGCCTATCCACAGGCACAACAGCTTTGGGGATCTCTGCTTTCCCAGAGACTCAGCATGTCACGGTGCTCACTCTCGCCAGAGCCTTTTTCTGAAAAGGCAAACTTTCGGCTCCTTCTCCCTCAGGGAAGGTGCCAGCCCTGAAAACTAATGCAGTTTTTCACTATCCCTCTGCAGCCTATCCACAGGCACAACAGCTTTTGGGATCTCTGCTTTCCCAGAGACTCAGCATGTCACGGTGCTCGCTCTCGGCAGAAGCTTTTTTCTGAAAAGGCAAACTTACGGCTCCTTCTCCCACAGGGAAGGTGCCAGCCCTGAAAACTAATGCAGTTTTTCACTATCCCTCTGCAGCCTATCCACAGGCACAACAGCTTTGGGGATCTCTGCTTTCCCAGAGACTCAGCATGTCACGGTGCTCGCTCTCGGCAGAAGCTTTTTTCTGAAAAGGCAAACTTACGGCTCCTTCTCCCACAGGGAAGGTGCCAGCCCTGAAAGATCTTGCTGGTATTCACTATCCCTCTGCAGCCTATCCACAGGCACAACAGCTTTTGGGATCTCTGCTTTCCCAGAGACTCAGCATGTCACGGTGCTCGCTCTCGGCAGAAGCTTTTTTCTGAAAAGGCAAACTTACTGCTCCTTCTCCCACAGGGAAGGTGCCAGCCCTGAAAACTAATGCAGTTTTTCACTATCCCTCTGCAGCCTATCCACAGGCACAACAGCTTTTGGGATCTCTGCTTTCCCAGAGACTCAGCATGTCACGGTGCTCGCTCTCGGCAGAAGCTTTTTTCTGAAAAGGCAAACTTTCGGCTCCTTCTCCCTCAGGGAAGGTGCCAGCCCTGAAAACTAATGCAGTTTTTCACTATCCCTCTGCAGCCTATCCACAGGCACAACAGCTTTTGGGATCTCTGCTTTCCCAGAGACTCAGCATGTCACGGTGCTCGCTCTCGGCAGAAGCTTTTTTCTGAAAAGGCAAACTTACGGCTCCTTCTCCCACAGGGAAGGTGCCAGCCCTGAAAACTAATGCAGTTTTTCACTATCCCTCTGCAGCCTATCCACAGGCACAACAGCTTTGGGGATCTCTGCTTTCCCAGAGACTCAGCATGTCACGGTGCTCGCTCTCGGCAGAAGCTTTTTTCTGAAAAGGCAAACTTACGGCTCCTTCTCCCACAGGGAAGGTGCCAGCCCTGAAAGATCATGCTGGTATTCACTATCCCTCTGCAGCCTATCCACAGGCACAACAGCTTTTGGGATCTCTGCTTTCCCAGAGACTCAGCATGTCACGGTGCTCGCTCTCGGAAGAAGCTTTTTTCTGAAAAGGCAAACTTACGGCTCCTTCTCCCACAGGGAAGGTGCCAGCCCTGAAAACTAATGCAGTTTTTCACTATCCCTCTGCAGCCTATCCACAGGCACAACAGCTTTGGGGATCTCTGCTTTCCCAGAGACTCAGCATGTCACGGTGCTCGCTCTCGGCAGAAGCTTTTTTCTGAAAAGGCAAACTTACTGCTCCTTCTCCCACAGGGAAGGTGCCAGCCCTGAAAGATCTTGCTGGTATTCACTATCCCTCTGCAGCCTATCCACAGGCACAACAGCTTTTGGGATCTCTGCTTTCCCAGAGACTCAGCATGTCACGGTGCTCGCTCTCGGCAGAAGCTTTTTTCTGAAAAGGCAAACTTACTGCTCCTTCTCCCACAGGGAAGGTGCCAGCCCTGAAAACTAATGCAGTTTTTCACTATCCCTCTGCAGCCTATCCACAGGCACAACAGCTTTGGGGATCTCTGCTTTCCCAGAGACTCAGCATGTCACGGTGCTCACTCTCGCCAGAGCCTTTTTCTGAAAAGGCAAACTTTCGGCTCCTTCTCCCTCAGGGAAGGTGCCAGCCCTGAAAACTAATGCAGTTTTTCACTATCCCTCTGCAGCCTATCCACAGGCACAACAGCTTTTGGGATCTCTGCTTTCCCAGAGACTCAGCATGTCACGGTGCTCGCTCTCGGCAGAAGCTTTTTTCTGAAAAGGCAAACTTACTGCTCCTTCTCCCACAGGGAAGGTGCCAGCCCTGAAAACTAATGCAGTTTTTCACTATCCCTCTGCAGCCTATCCACAGGCACAACAGCTTTTGGGATCTCTGCTTTCCCAGAGACTCAGCATGTCACGGTGCTCGCTCTCGGCAGAAGCTTTTTTCTGAAAAGGCAAACTTACGGCTCCTTCTCCCACAGGGAAGGTGCCAGCCCTGAAAACTAATGCAGTTTTTCACTATCCCTCTGCAGCCTATCCACAGGCACAACAGCTTTGGGGATCTCTGCTTTCCCAGAGACTCAGCATGTCACGGTGCTCGCTCTCGGCAGAAGCTTTTTTCTGAAAAGGCAAACTTACGGCTCCTTCTCCCACAGGGAAGGTGCCAGCCCTGAAAGATCTTGCTGGTATTCACTATCCCTCTGCAGCCTATCCACAGGCACAACAGCTTTTGGGATCTCTGCTTTCCCAGAGACTCAGCATGTCACGGTGCTCGCTCTCGGCAGAAGCTTTTTTCTGAAAAGGCAAACTTACTGCTCCTTCTCCCACAGGGAAGGTGCCAGCCCTGAAAACTAATGCAGTTTTTCACTATCCCTCTGCAGCCTATCCACAGGCACAACAGCTTTTGGGATCTCTGCTTTCCCAGAGACTCAGCATGTCACGGTGCTCGCTCTCGGCAGAAGCTTTTTTCTGAAAAGGCAAACTTACGGCTCCTTCTCCCACAGGGAAGGTGCCAGCCCTGAAAACTAATGCAGTTTTTCACTATCCCTCTGCAGCCTATCCACAGGCACAACAGCTTTGGGGATCTCTGCTTTCCCAGAGACTCAGCATGTCACGGTGCTCGCTCTCGGCAGAAGCTTTTTTCTGAAAAGGCAAACTTACGGCTCCTTCTCCCACAGGGAAGGTGCCAGCCCTGAAAACTAATGCAGTTTTTCACTATCCCTCTGCAGCCTATCCACAGGCACAACAGCTTTGGGGATCTCTGCTTTCCCAGAGACTCAGCATGTCACGGTGCTCGCTCTCGGCAGAAGCTTTTTTCTGAAAAGGCAAACTTACGGCTCCTTCTCCCACAGGGAAGGTGCCAGCCCTGAAAACTAATGCAGTTTTTCACTATCCCTCTGCAGCCTATCCACAGGCACAACAGCTTTGGGGATCTCTGCTTTCCCAGAGACTCAGCATGTCACGGTGCTCACTCTCGGCAGAAGCTTTTTTCTGAAAAGGCAAACTTACGGCTCCTTCTCCCACAGGGAAGGTGCCAGCCCTGAAAGATCTTGCTGGTATTCACTATCCCTCTGCAGCCTATCCACAGGCACAACAGCTTTCGGGATCTCTGCTTTCCCAGAGACTCAGCATGTCACGGTGCTCGCTCTCGGCAGAAGCTTTTTTCTGAAAAGGCAAACTTACTGCTCCTTCTCCCACAGGGAAGGTGCCAGCCCTGAAAACTAATGCAGTTTTTCACTATCCCTCTGCAGCCTATCCACAGGCACAACAGCTTTTGGGATCTCTGCTTTCCCAGAGACTCAGCATGTCACGGTGCTCGCTCTCGGCAGAAGCTTTTTTCTGAAAAGGCAAACTTACGGCTCCTTCTCCCACAGGGAAGGTGCCAGCCCTGAAAACTAATGCAGTTTTTCACTATCCCTCTGCAGCCTATCCACAGGCACAACAGCTTTGGGGATCTCTGCTTTCCCAGAGACTCAGCATGTCACGGTGCTCGCTCTCGGCAGAAGCTTTTTTCTGAAAAGGCAAACTTACGGCTCCTTCTCCCACAGGGAAGGTGCCAGCCCTGAAAGATCTTGCTGGTATTCACTATCCCTCTGCAGCCTATCCACAGGCACAACAGCTTTTGGGATCTCTGCTTTCCCAGAGACTCAGCATGTCACGGTGCTCGCTCTCGGCAGAAGCTTTCTTCTGAAAAGGCAAACTTACTGCTCCTTCTCCCACAGGGAAGGTGCCAGCCCTGAAAACTAATGCAGTTTTTCACTATCCCTCTGCAGCCTATCCACAGGCACAACAGCTTTTGGGATCTCTGCTTTCCCAGAGACTCAGCATGTCACGGTGCTCGCTCTCGGCAGAAGCTTTTTTCTGAAAAGGCAAACTTACGGCTCCTTCTCCCACAGGGAAGGTGCCAGCCCTGAAAACTAATGCAGTTTTTCACTATCCCTCTGCAGCCTATCCACAGGCACAACAGCTTTGGGGATCTCTGCTTTCCCAGAGACTCAGCATGTCACGGTGCTCGCTCTCGGCAGAAGCTTTTTTCTGAAAAGGCAAACTTACTGCTCCTTCTCCCACAGGGAAGGTGCCAGCCCTGAAAACTAATGCAGTTTTTCACTATCCCTCTGCAGCCTATCCACAGGCACAACAGCTTTGGGGATCTCTGCTTTCCCAGAGACTCAGCATGTCACGGTGCTCGCTCTCGGCAGAAGCTTTTTTCTGAAAAGGCAAACTTACGGCTCCTTCTCCCACAGGGAAGGTGCCAGCCCTGAAAACTAATGCAGTTTTTCACTATCCCTCTGCAGCCTATCCACAGGCACAACAGCTTTGGGGATCTCTGCTTTCCCAGAGACTCAGCATGTCACGGTGCTCGCTCTCGGCAGAAGCTTTTTTTCTGAAAAGGCAAACTTACGGCTCCTTCTCCCACAGGGAAGGTGCCAGCCCTGAAAACTAATGCAGTTTTTCACTATCCCTCTGCAGCCTATCCACAGGCACAACAGCTTTGGGGATCTCTTCTTTCCCAGAGACTCAGCATGTCACGGTGCTCGCTCTCGGCAGAAGCTTTTTTCTGAAAAGGCAAACTTACGGCTCCTTCTCCCACAGGGAAGGTGCCAGCCCTGAAAACTAATGCAGTTTTTCACTATCCCTCTGCAGCCTATCCACAGGCACAACAGCTTTGGGGATCTCTGCTTTCCCAGAGACTCAGCATGTCACGGTGCTCGCTCTCGGCAGAAGCTTTTTTCTGAAAAGGCAAACTTACGGCTCCTTCTCCCACAGGGAAGGTGCCAGCCCTGAAAACTAATGCAGTTTTTCACTATCCCTCTGCAGCCTATCCACAGGCACAACAGCTTTGGGGATCTCTGCTTTCCCAGAGACTCAGCATGTCACGGTGCTCGCTCTCGGCAGAAGCTTTTTTCTGAAAAGGCAAACTTACTGCTCCTTCTCCCACAGGGAAGGTGCCAGCCCTGAAAGATCTTGCTGGTATTCACTATCCCTCTGCAGCCTATCCACAGGCACAACAGCTTTTGGGATCTCTGCTTTCCCAGAGACTCAGCATGTCACGGTGCTCGCTCTCGGCAGAAGCTTTTTTCTGAAAAGGCAAACTTACTGCTCCTTCTCCCACAGGGAAGGTGCCAGCCCTGAAAACTAATGCAGTTTTTCACTATCCCTCTGCAGCCTATCCACAGGCACAACAGCTTTGGGGATCTCTGCTTTCCCAGAGACTCAGCATGTCACGGTGCTCACTCTCGCCAGAGCCTTTTTCTGAAAAGGCAAACTTTCGGCTCCTTCTCCCTCAGGGAAGGTGCCAGCCCTGAAAACTAATGCAGTTTTTCACTATCCCTCTGCAGCCTATCCACAGGCACAACAGCTTTGGGGATCTCTGCTTTCCCAGAGACTCAGCATGTCACGGTGCTCGCTCTCGGCAGAAGCTTTTTTCTGAAAAGGCAAACTTACGGCTCCTTCTCCCACAGGGAAGGTGCCAGCCCTGAAAACTAATGCAGTTTTTCACTATCCCTCTGCAGCCTATCCACAGGCACAACAGCTTTGGGGATCTCTGCTTTCCCAGAGACTCAGCATGTCACGGTGCTCGCTCTCGGCAGAAGCTTTTTTCTGAAAAGGCAAACTTACGGCTCCTTCTCCCACAGGGAAGGTGCCAGCCCTGAAAGATCTTGCTGGTATTCACTATCCCTCTGCAGCCTATCCACAGGCACAACAGCTTTTGGGATCTCTGCTTTCCCAGAGACTCAGCATGTCACGGTGCTCGCTCTCGGCAGAAGCTTTTTTCTGAAAAGGCAAACTTACTGCTCCTTCTCCCACAGGGAAGGTGCCAGCCCTGAAAACTAATGCAGTTTTTCACTATCCCTCTGCAGCCTATCCACAGGCACAACAGCTTTTGGGATCTCTGCTTTCCCAGAGACTCAGCATGTCACGGTGCTCGCTCTCGGCAGAAGCTTTTTTCTGAAAAGGCAAACTTTCGGCTCCTTCTCCCTCAGGGAAGGTGCCAGCCCTGAAAACTAATGCAGTTTTTCACTATCCCTCTGCAGCCTATCCACAGGCACAACAGCTTTTGGGATCTCTGCTTTCCCAGAGACTCAGCATGTCACGGTGCTCGCTCTCGGCAGAAGCTTTTTTCTGAAAAGGCAAACTTACGGCTCCTTCTCCCACAGGGAAGGTGCCAGCCCTGAAAACTAATGCAGTTTTTCACTATCCCTCTGCAGCCTATCCACAGGCACAACAGCTTTGGGGATCTCTGCTTTCCCAGAGACTCAGCATGTCACGGTGCTCGCTCTCGGCAGAAGCTTTTTTCTGAAAAGGCAAACTTACGGCTCCTTCTCCCACAGGGAAGGTGCCAGCCCTGAAAGATCTTGCTGGTATTCACTATCCCTCTGCAGCCTATCCACAGGCACAACAGCTTTTGGGATCTCTGCTTTCCCAGAGACTCAGCATGTCACGGTGCTCGCTCTCGGCAGAAGCTTTTTTCTGAAAAGGCAAACTTACTGCTCCTTCTCCCACAGGGAAGGTGCCAGCCCTGAAAACTAATGCAGTTTTTCACTATCCCTCTGCAGCCTATCCACAGGCACAACAGCTTTGGGGATCTCTGCTTTCCCAGAGACTCAGCATGTCACGGTGCTCGCTCTCGGCAGAAGCTTTTTTCTGAAAAGGCAAACTTACGGCTCCTTCTCCCACAGGGAAGGTGCCAGCCCTGAAAACTAATGCAGTTTTTCACTATCCCTCTGCAGCCTATCCACAGGCACAACAGCTTTGGGGATCTCTGCTTTCCCAGAGACTCAGCATGTCACGGTGCTCGCTCTCGGCAGAAGCTTTTTTCTGAAAAGGCAAACTTACTGCTCCTTCTCCCACAGGGAAGGTGCCAGCCCTGAAAGATCTTGCTGGTATTCACTATCCCTCTGCAGCCTATCCACAGACACAACAGCTTTTGGGATCTCTGCTTTCCCAGAGACTCAGCATGTCACGGTGCTCGCTCTCGGCAGAAGCTTTTTTCTGAAAAGGCAAACTTACTGCTCCTTCTCCCACAGGGAAGGTGCCAGCCCTGAAAACTAATGCAGTTTTTCACTATCCCTCTGCAGCCTATCCACAGGCACAACAGCTTTGGGGATCTCTGCTTTCCCAGAGACTCAGCATGTCACGGTGCTCACTCTCGCCAGAGCCTTTTTCTGAAAAGGCAAACTTTCGGCTCCTTCTCCCTCAGGGAAGGTGCCAGCCCTGAAAACTAATGCAGTTTTTCACTATCCCTCTGCAGCCTATCCACAGGCACAACAGCTTTTGGGATCTCTGCTTTCCCAGAGACTCAGCATGTCACGGTGCTCGCTCTCGGCAGAAGCTTTTTTCTGAAAAGGCAAACTTACTGCTCCTTCTCCCACAGGGAAGGTGCCAGCCCTGAAAACTAATGCAGTTTTTCACTATCCCTCTGCAGCCTATCCACAGGCACAACAGCTTTTGGGATCTCTGCTTTCCCAGAGACTCAGCATGTCACGGTGCTCGCTCTCGGCAGAAGCTTTTTTCTGAAAAGGCAAACTTACGGCTCCTTCTCCCACAGGGAAGGTGCCAGCCCTGAAAACTAATGCAGTTTTTCACTATCCCTCTGCAGCCTATCCACAGGCACAACAGCTTTGGGGATCTCTGCTTTCCCAGAGACTCAGCATGTCACGGTGCTCGCTCTCGGCAGAAGCTTTTTTCTGAAAAGGCAAACTTACGGCTCCTTCTCCCACAGGGAAGGTGCCAGCCCTGAAAGATCTTGCTGGTATTCACTATCCCTCTGCAGCCTATCCACAGGCACAACAGCTTTTGGGATCTCTGCTTTCCCAGAGACTCAGCATGTCACGGTGCTCGCTCTCGGCAGAAGCTTTTTTCTGAAAAGGCAAACTTACTGCTCCTTCTCCCACAGGGAAGGTGCCAGCCCTGAAAACTAATGCAGTTTTTCACTATCCCTCTGCAGCCTATCCACAGGCACAACAGCTTTTGGGATCTCTGCTTTCCCAGAGACTCAGCATGTCACGGTGCTCGCTCTCGGCAGAAGCTTTTTTCTGAAAAGGCAAACTTACGGCTCCTTCTCCCACAGGGAAGGTGCCAGCCCTGAAAACTAATGCAGTTTTTCACTATCCCTCTGCAGCCTATCCACAGGCACAACAGCTTTGGGGATCTCTGCTTTCCCAGAGACTCAGCATGTCACGGTGCTCGCTCTCGGCAGAAGCTTTTTTCTGAAAAGGCAAACTTACGGCTCCTTCTCCCACAGGGAAGGTGCCAGCCCTGAAAACTAATGCAGTTTTTCACTATCCCTCTGCAGCCTATCCACAGGCACAACAGCTTTGGGGATCTCTGCTTTCCCAGAGACTCAGCATGTCACGGTGCTCGCTCTCGGCAGAAGCTTTTTTCTGAAAAGGCAAACTTACGGCTCCTTCTCCCACAGGGAAGGTGCCAGCCCTGAAAACTAATGCAGTTTTTCACTATCCCTCTGCAGCCTATCCACAGGCACAACAGCTTTGGGGATCTCTGCTTTCCCAGAGACTCAGCATGTCACGGTGCTCACTCTCGGCAGAAGCTTTTTTCTGAAAAGGCAAACTTACGGCTCCTTCTCCCACAGGGAAGGTGCCAGCCCTGAAAGATCTTGCTGGTATTCACTATCCCTCTGCAGCCTATCCACAGGCACAACAGCTTTCGGGATCTCTGCTTTCCCAGAGACTCAGCATGTCACGGTGCTCGCTCTCGGCAGAAGCTTTTTTCTGAAAAGGCAAACTTACTGCTCCTTCTCCCACAGGGAAGGTGCCAGCCCTGAAAACTAATGCAGTTTTTCACTATCCCTCTGCAGCCTATCCACAGGCACAACAGCTTTTGGGATCTCTGCTTTCCCAGAGACTCAGCATGTCACGGTGCTCGCTCTCGGCAGAAGCTTTTTTCTGAAAAGGCAAACTTACGGCTCCTTCTCCCACAGGGAAGGTGCCAGCCCTGAAAACTAATGCAGTTTTTCACTATCCCTCTGCAGCCTATCCACAGGCACAACAGCTTTGGGGATCTCTGCTTTCCCAGAGACTCAGCATGTCACGGTGCTCGCTCTCGGCAGAAGCTTTTTTCTGAAAAGGCAAACTTACGGCTCCTTCTCCCACAGGGAAGGTGCCAGCCCTGAAAGATCTTGCTGGTATTCACTATCCCTCTGCAGCCTATCCACAGGCACAACAGCTTTTGGGATCTCTGCTTTCCCAGAGACTCAGCATGTCACGGTGCTCGCTCTCGGCAGAAGCTTTTTTCTGAAAAGGCAAACTTACTGCTCCTTCTCCCACAGGGAAGGTGCCAGCCCTGAAAACTAATGCAGTTTTTCACTATCCCTCTGCAGCCTATCCACAGGCACAACAGCTTTGGGGATCTCTGCTTTCCCAGAGACTCAGCATGTCACGGTGCTCGCTCTCGGCAGAAGCTTTTTTCTGAAAAGGCAAACTTACGGCTCCTTCTCCCACAGGGAAGGTGCCAGCCCTGAAAACTAATGCAGTTTTTCACTATCCCTCTGCAGCCTATCCACAGGCACAACAGCTTTGGGGATCTCTGCTTTCCCAGAGACTCAGCATGTCACGGTGCTCGCTCTCGGCAGAAGCTTTTTTCTGAAAAGGCAAACTTACGGCTCCTTCTCCCACAGGGAAGGTGCCAGCCCTGAAAACTAATGCAGTTTTTCACTATCCCTCTGCAGCCTATCCACAGGCACAACAGCTTTGGGGATCTCTGCTTTCCCAGAGACTCAGCATGTCACGGTGCTCGCTCTCGGCAGAAGCTTTTTTCTGAAAAGGCAAACTTACTGCTCCTTCTCCCACAGGGAAGGTGCCAGCCCTGAAAGATCTTGCTGGTATTCACTATCCCTCTGCAGCCTATCCACAGGCACAACAGCTTTTGGGATCTCTGCTTTCCCAGAGACTCAGCATGTCACGGTGCTCGCTCTCGGCAGAAGCTTTTTTCTGAAAAGGCAAACTTACTGCTCCTTCTCCCACAGGGAAGGTGCCAGCCCTGAAAACTAATGCAGTTTTTCACTATCCCTCTGCAGCCTATCCACAGGCACAACAGCTTTGGGGATCTCTGCTTTCCCAGAGACTCAGCATGTCACGGTGCTCACTCTCGCCAGAGCCTTTTTCTGAAAAGGCAAACTTTCGGCTCCTTCTCCCTCAGGGAAGGTGCCAGCCCTGAAAACTAATGCAGTTTTTCACTATCCCTCTGCAGCCTATCCACAGGCACAACAGCTTTTGGGATCTCTGCTTTCCCAGAGACTCAGCATGTCACGGTGCTCGCTCTCGGCAGAAGCTTTTTTCTGAAAAGGCAAACTTACGGCTCCTTCTCCCACAGGGAAGGTGCCAGCCCTGAAAACTAATGCAGTTTTTCACTATCCCTCTGCAGCCTATCCACAGGCACAACAGCTTTGGGGATCTCTGCTTTCCCAGAGACTCAGCATGTCACGGTGCTCGCTCTCGGCAGAAGCTTTTTTCTGAAAAGGCAAACTTACGGCTCCTTCTCCCACAGGGAAGGTGCCAGCCCTGAAAACTAATGCAGTTTTTCACTATCCCTCTGCAGCCTATCCACAGGCACAACAGCTTTGGGGATCTCTGCTTTCCCAGAGACTCAGCATGTCACGGTGCTCGCTCTCGGCAGAAGCTTTTTTCTGAAAAGGCAAACTTACTGCTCCTTCTCCCACAGGGAAGGTGCCAGCCCTGAAAACTAATGCAGTTTTTCACTATCCCTCTGCAGCCTATCCACAGGCACAACAGCTTTTGGGATCTCTGCTTTCCCAGAGACTCAGCATGTCACGGTGCTCGCTCTCGGCAGAAGCTTTTTTCTGAAAAGGCAAACTTACGGCTCCTTCTCCCACAGGGAAGGTGCCAGCCCTGAAAACTAATGCAGTTTTTCACTATCCCTCTGCAGCCTATCCACAGGCACAACAGCTTTGGGGATCTCTGCTTTCCCAGAGACTCAGCATGTCACGGTGCTCGCTCTCGGCAGAAGCTTTTTTCTGAAAAGGCAAACTTACTGCTCCTTCTCCCACAGGGAAGGTGCCAGCCCTGAAAACTAATGCAGTTTTTCACTATCCCTCTGCAGCCTATCCACAGGCACAACAGCTTTGGGGATCTCTGCTTTCCCAGAGACTCAGCATGTCACGGTGCTCGCTCTCGGCAGAAGCTTTTTTCTGAAAAGGCAAACTTACGGCTCCTTCTCCCACAGGGAAGGTGCCAGCCCTGAAAACTAATGCAGTTTTTCACTATCCCTCTGCAGCCTATCCACAGGCACAACAGCTTTGGGGATCTCTGCTTTCCCAGAGACTCAGCATGTCACGGTGCTCGCTCTCGGCAGAAGCTTTTTTCTGAAAAGGCAAACTTACGGCTCCTTCTCCCACAGGGAAGGTGCCAGCCCTGAAAACTAATGCAGTTTTTCACTATCCCTCTGCAGCCTATCCACAGGCACAACAGCTTTGGGGATCTCTGCTTTCCCAGAGACTCAGCATGTCACGGTGCTCGCTCTCGGCAGAAGCTTTTTTCTGAAAAGGCAAACTTACTGCTCCTTCTCCCACAGGGAAGGTGCCAGCCCTGAAAGATCTTGCTGGTATTCACTATCCCTCTGCAGCCTATCCACAGGCACAACAGCTTTTGGGATCTCTGCTTTCCCAGAGACTCAGCATGTCACGGTGCTCGCTCTCGGCAGAAGCTTTTTTCTGAAAAGGCAAACTTACTGCTCCTTCTCCCACAGGGAAGGTGCCAGCCCTGAAAACTAATGCAGTTTTTCACTATCCCTCTGCAGCCTATCCACAGGCACAACAGCTTTGGGGATCTCTGCTTTCCCAGAGACTCAGCATGTCACGGTGCTCACTCTCGCCAGAGCCTTTTTCTGAAAAGGCAAACTTTCGGCTCCTTCTCCCTCAGGGAAGGTGCCAGCCCTGAAAACTAATGCAGTTTTTCACTATCCCTCTGCAGCCTATCCACAGGCACAACAGCTTTGGGGATCTCTGCTTTCCCAGAGACTCAGCATGTCACGGTGCTCGCTCTCGGCAGAAGCTTTTTTCTGAAAAGGCAAACTTACGGCTCCTTCTCCCACAGGGAAGGTGCCAGCCCTGAAAACTAATGCAGTTTTTCACTATCCCTCTGCAGCCTATCCACAGGCACAACAGCTTTGGGGATCTCTGCTTTCCCAGAGACTCAGCATGTCACGGTGCTCGCTCTCGGCAGAAGCTTTTTTCTGAAAAGGCAAACTTACTGCTCCTTCTCCCACAGGGAAGGTGCCAGCCCTGAAAGATCTTGCTGGTATTCACTATCCCTCTGCAGCCTATCCACAGGCACAACAGCTTTTGGGATCTCCGCTTTCCCAGAGACTCAGCATGTCACGGTGCTCGCTCTCGGCAGAAGCTTTTTTCTGAAAAGGCAAACTTACTGCTCCTTCTCCCACAGGGAAGGTGCCAGCCCTGAAAACTAATGCAGTTTTTCACTATCCCTCTGCAGCCTATCCACAGGCACAACAGCTTTGGGGATCTCTGCTTTCCCAGAGACTCAGCATGTCACGGTGCTCACTCTCGCCAGAGCCTTTTTCTGAAAAGGCAAACTTTCGGCTCCTTCTCCCTCAGGGAAGGTGCCAGCCCTGAAAACTAATGCAGTTTTTCACTATCCCTCTGCAGCCTATCCACAGGCACAACAGCTTTTGGGATCTCTGCTTTCCCAGAGACTCAGCATGTCACGGTGCTCGCACTCGGCAGAAGCTTTTTTCTGAAAAGGCAAACTTACGGCTCCTTCTCCCACAGGGAAGGTGCCAGCCCTGAAAACTAATGCAGTTTTTCACTATCCCTCTGCAGCCTATCCACAGGCACAACAGCTTTGGGGATCTCTGCTTTCCCAGAGACTCAGCATGTCACGGTGCTCGCTCTCGGCAGAAGCTTTTTTCTGAAAAGGCAAACTTACGGCTCCTTCTCCCACAGGGAAGGTGCCAGCCCTGAAAGATCTTGCTGGTATTCACTATCCCTCTGCAGCCTATCCACAGGCACAACAGCTTTGGGGATCTCTGCTTTCCCAGAGACTCAGCATGTCACGGTGCTCGCTCTCGGCAGAAGCTTTTTTCTGAAAAGGCAAACTTACTGCTCCTTCTCCCACAGGGAAGGTGCCAGCCCTGAAAACTAATGCAGTTTTTCACTATCCCTCTGCAGCCTATCCACAGGCACAACAGCTTTTGGGATCTCTGCTTTCCCAGAGACTCAGCATGTCACGGTGCTCGCTCTCGGCAGAAGCTTTTTTCTGAAAAGGCAAACTTACTGCTCCTTCTCCCACAGGGAAGGTGCCAGCCCTGAAAACTAATGCAGTTTTTCACTATCCCTCTGCAGCCTATCCACAGGCACAACAGCTTTGGGGATCTCTGCTTTCCCAGAGACTCAGCATGTCACGGTGCTCGCTCTCGGCAGAAGCTTTTTTCTGAAAAGGCAAACTTACTGCTCCTTCTCCCACAGGGAAGGTGCCAGCCCTGAAAACTAATGCAGTTTTTCACTATCCCTCTGCAGCCTATCCACAGGCACAACAGCTTTGGGGATCTCTGCTTTCCCAGAGACTCAGCATGTCACGGTGCTCGCTCTCGGCAGAAGCTTTTTTCTGAAAAGGCAAACTTACGGCTCCTTCTCCCACAGGGAAGGTGCCAGCCCTGAAAACTAATGCAGTTTTTCACTATCCCTCTGCAGCCTATCCACAGGCACAACAGCTTTGGGGATCTCTGCTTTCCCAGAGACTCAGCATGTCACGGTGCTCGCTCTCGGCAGAAGCTTTTTTCTGAAAAGGCAAACTTACGGCTCCTTCTCCCACAGGGAAGGTGCCAGCCCTGAAAACTAATGCAGTTTTTCACTATCCCTCTGCAGCCTATCCACAGGCACAACAGCTTTGGGGATCTCTGCTTTCCCAGAGACTCAGCATGTCACGGTGCTCACTCTCGGCAGAAGCTTTTTTCTGAAAAGGCAAACTTACGGCTCCTTCTCCCACAGGGAAGGTGCCAGCCCTGAAAGATCTTGCTGGTATTCACTATCCCTCTGCAGCCTATCCACAGGCACAACAGCTTTCGGGATCTCTGCTTTCCCAGAGACTCAGCATGTCACGGTGCTCGCTCTCGGCAGAAGCTTTTTTCTGAAAAGGCAAACTTACTGCTCCTTCTCCCACAGGGAAGGTGCCAGCCCTGAAAACTAATGCAGTTTTTCACTATCCCTCTGCAGCCTATCCACAGGCACAACAGCTTTTGGGATCTCTGCTTTCCCAGAGACTCAGCATGTCACGGTGCTCGCTCTCGGCAGAAGCTTTTTTCTGAAAAGGCAAACTTACGGCTCCTTCTCCCACAGGGAAGGTGCCAGCCCTGAAAACTAATGCAGTTTTTCACTATCCCTCTGCAGCCTATCCACAGGCACAACAGCTTTGGGGATCTCTGCTTTCCCAGAGACTCAGCATGTCACGGTGCTCGCTCTCGGCAGAAGCTTTTTTCTGAAAAGGCAAACTTACGGCTCCTTCTCCCACAGGGAAGGTGCCAGCCCTGAAAGATCTTGCTGGTATTCACTATCCCTCTGCAGCCTATCCACAGGCACAACAGCTTTTGGGATCTCTGCTTTCCCAGAGACTCAGCATGTCACGGTGCTCGCTCTCGGCAGAAGCTTTTTTCTGAAAAGGCAAACTTACTGCTCCTTCTCCCACAGGGAAGGTGCCAGCCCTGAAAACTAATGCAGTTTTTCACTATCCCTCTGCAGCCTATCCACAGGCACAACAGCTTTGGGGATCTCTGCTTTCCCAGAGACTCAGCATGTCACGGTGCTCGCTCTCGGCAGAAGCTTTTTTCTGAAAAGGCAAACTTACGGCTCCTTCTCCCACAGGGAAGGTGCCAGCCCTGAAAACTAATGCAGTTTTTCACTATCCCTCTGCAGCCTATCCACAGGCACAACAGCTTTGGGGATCTCTGCTTTCCCAGAGACTCAGCATGTCACGGTGCTCGCTCTCGGCAGAAGCTTTTTTCTGAAAAGGCAAACTTACGGCTCCTTCTCCCACAGGGAAGGTGCCAGCCCTGAAAACTAATGCAGTTTTTCACTATCCCTCTGCAGCCTATCCACAGGCACAACAGCTTTGGGGATCTCTGCTTTCCCAGAGACTCAGCATGTCACGGTGCTCGCTCTCGGCAGAAGCTTTTTTCTGAAAAGGCAAACTTACTGCTCCTTCTCCCACAGGGAAGGTGCCAGCCCTGAAAGATCTTGCTGGTATTCACTATCCCTCTGCAGCCTATCCACAGGCACAACAGCTTTTGGGATCTCTGCTTTCCCAGAGACTCAGCATGTCACGGTGCTCGCTCTCGGCAGAAGCTTTTTTCTGAAAAGGCAAACTTACTGCTCCTTCTCCCACAGGGAAGGTGCCAGCCCTGAAAACTAATGCAGTTTTTCACTATCCCTCTGCAGCCTATCCACAGGCACAACAGCTTTGGGGATCTCTGCTTTCCCAGAGACTCAGCATGTCACGGTGCTCACTCTCGCCAGAGCCTTTTTCTGAAAAGGCAAACTTTCGGCTCCTTCTCCCTCAGGGAAGGTGCCAGCCCTGAAAACTAATGCAGTTTTTCACTATCCCTCTGCAGCCTATCCACAGGCACAACAGCTTTGGGATCTCTGCTTTCCCAGAGACTCAGCATGTCACGGTGCTCGCTCTCGGCAGAAGCTTTTTTCTGAAAAGGCAAACTTACGGCTCCTTCTCCCACAGGGAAGGTGCCAGCCCTGAAAACTAATGCAGTTTTTCACTATCCCTCTGCAGCCTATCCACAGGCACAACAGCTTTGGGGATCTCTGCTTTCCCAGAGACTCAGCATGTCACGGTGCTCGCTCTCGGCAGAAGCTTTTTTCTGAAAAGGCAAACTTACGGCTCCTTCTCCCACAGGGAAGGTGCCAGCCCTGAAAACTAATGCAGTTTTTCACTATCCCTCTGCAGCCTATCCACAGGCACAACAGCTTTGGGGATCTCTGCTTTCCCAGAGACTCAGCATGTCACGGTGCTCGCTCTCGGCAGAAGCTTTTTTCTGAAAAGGCAAACTTACTGCTCCTTCTCCCACAGGGAAGGTGCCAGCCCTGAAAACTAATGCAGTTTTTCACTATCCCTCTGCAGCCTATCCACAGGCACAACAGCTTTTGGGATCTCTGCTTTCCCAGAGACTCAGCATGTCACGGTGCTCGCTCTCGGCAGAAGCTTTTTTCTGAAAAGGCAAACTTACGGCTCCTTCTCCCACAGGGAAGGTGCCAGCCCTGAAAACTAATGCAGTTTTTCACTATCCCTCTGCAGCCTATCCACAGGCACAACAGCTTTGGGGATCTCTGCTTTCCCAGAGACTCAGCATGTCACGGTGCTCGCTCTCGGCAGAAGCTTTTTTCTGAAAAGGCAAACTTACTGCTCCTTCTCCCACAGGGAAGGTGCCAGCCCTGAAAACTAATGCAGTTTTTCACTATCCCTCTGCAGCCTATCCACAGGCACAACAGCTTTGGGGATCTCTGCTTTCCCAGAGACTCAGCATGTCACGGTGCTCGCTCTCGGCAGAAGCTTTTTTCTGAAAAGGCAAACTTACGGCTCCTTCTCCCACAGGGAAGGTGCCAGCCCTGAAAACTAATGCAGTTTTTCACTATCCCTCTGCAGCCTATCCACAGGCACAACAGCTTTGGGGATCTCTGCTTTCCCAGAGACTCAGCATGTCACGGTGCTCGCTCTCGGCAGAAGCTTTTTTTCTGAAAAGGCAAACTTACGGCTCCTTCTCCCACAGGGAAGGTGCCAGCCCTGAAAACTAATGCAGTTTTTCACTATCCCTCTGCAGCCTATCCACAGGCACAACAGCTTTGGGGATCTCTTCTTTCCCAGAGACTCAGCATGTCACGGTGCTCGCTCTCGGCAGAAGCTTTTTTCTGAAAAGGCAAACTTACGGCTCCTTCTCCCACAGGGAAGGTGCCAGCCCTGAAAACTAATGCAGTTTTTCACTATCCCTCTGCAGCCTATCCACAGGCACAACAGCTTTGGGGATCTCTGCTTTCCCAGAGACTCAGCATGTCACGGTGCTCGCTCTCGGCAGAAGCTTTTTTCTGAAAAGGCAAACTTACGGCTCCTTCTCCCACAGGGAAGGTGCCCAGCCCTGAAAACTAATGCAGTTTTTCACTATCCCTCTGCAGCCTATCCACAGGCACAACAGCTTTGGGGATCTCTGCTTTCCCAGAGACTCAGCATGTCACGGTGCTCGCTCTCGGCAGAAGCTTTTTTCTGAAAAGGCAAACTTACTGCTCCTTCTCCCACAGGGAAGGTGCCAGCCCTGAAAGATCTTGCTGGTATTCACTATCCCTCTGCAGCCTATCCACAGGCACAACAGCTTTTGGGATCTCTGCTTTCCCAGAGACTCAGCATGTCACGGTGCTCGCTCTCGGCAGAAGCTTTTTTCTGAAAAGGCAAACTTACTGCTCCTTCTCCCACAGGGAAGGTGCCAGCCCTGAAAACTAATGCAGTTTTTCACTATCCCTCTGCAGCCTATCCACAGGCACAACAGCTTTGGGGATCTCTGCTTTCCAGAGACTCAGCATGTCACGGTGCTCACTCTCGCCAGAGCCTTTTTCTGAAAAGGCAAACTTTCGGCTCCTTCTCCCTCAGGGAAGGTGCCAGCCCTGAAAACTAATGCAGTTTTTCACTATCCCTCTGCAGCCCTATCCACAGGCACAACAGCTTTGGGGATCTCTGCTTTCCCAGAGACTCAGCATGTCACGGTGCTCGCTCTCGGCAGAAGCTTTTTTCTGAAAAGGCAAACTTACGGCTCCTTCTCCCACAGGGAAGGT
>NW_026060843.1:0-1000 GCF_929443795.1 Astur gentilis
CCATAAACCCCCCAATAAATCCCCCCCCCCCCCAGGAGACGCCTGCGCCTCCCTCGGCTTTTGGGGGGGGACGTGGGGACTGGGGGGGGACATCGGAGGGGACACGGGGGGATTGGGGGGGGGGACACGGGGGTTGGGCATGTGGAATTTGGGGGATGTGGGGGTGGGAGATGTGGGGACACGGGGATTTGGGGACACGGGACATGGGGACATGGAATTTGGGGGATTGGGGACACGGGGATTTGGGGACACGGGGATTTGGGGACATGGAATTTGGGGGATTGGGGACACGGGGATTTGGGGACACGGGGATTTGGGGACATGGAATTTGGGGGATTGGGGACACGGGGATTTGGGGACACGGGGATTTGGGGACATGGAATTTGGGGGATTGGGGACACGGGGATTTGGGGACACGGGACATGGGGACATGGAATTTGGGGGATTGGGGACACGGGGATTTGGGGACACGGGGATTTGGGGACATGGAATTTGGGGGATTGGGGACACGGGGATTTGGGGACACGGGACATGGGGACATGGAATTTGGGGGATTGGGGACACGGGGATTTGGGGACACGGGGATTTGGGGACATGGAATTTGGGGGATTGGGGACACGGGGATTTGGGGACACGGGGATTTGGGGACATGGAATTTGGGGGATTGGGGACACGGGGATTTGGGGACACGGGGATTTGGGGACATGGAATTTGGGGGATTGGGGACACGGGGATTTGGGGACACAGGGATTTGGGGACATGGAATTTGGGGGATTGGGGACATGGGGATTTGGGGACACGGGGATTTGGGGACATGGAATTTGGGGGATTGGGGACACGGGGATTTGGGGACACGGGGATTTGGGGACATGGAATTTGGGGGATTGGGGACACGGGGATTTGGGGACACGGGACATGGGGACATGGAATTTGGGGGATTGGGGACACGGGGATTTGGGGACACGGGGATTTGGGGACATGGAATTTGGGGGATTGGGGA
>NW_026060844.1:0-81774 GCF_929443795.1 Astur gentilis
CTCTCGGCAGAAGCTTTTTTCTGAAAAGGCAAACTTACGGCTCCTTCTCCCACAGGGAAGGTGCCAGCCCTGAAAACTAATGCAGTTTTTCACTATCCCTCTGCAGCCTATCCACAGGCACAACAGCTTTGGGGATCTCTGCTTTCCCAGAGACTCAGCATGTCACGGTGCTCGCTCTCGGCAGAAGCTTTTTTCTGAAAAGGCAAACTTACGGCTCCTTCTCCCACAGGGAAGGTGCCAGCCCTGAAAACTAATGCAGTTTTTCACTATCCCTCTGCAGCCTATCCACAGGCACAACAGCTTTGGGGATCTCTGCTTTCCCAGAGACTCAGCATGTCACGGTGCTCGCTCTCGGCAGAAGCTTTTTTCTGAAAAGGCAAACTTACGGCTCCTTCTCCCACAGGGAAGGTGCCAGCCCTGAAAACTAATGCAGTTTTTCACTATCCCTCTGCAGCCTATCCACAGGCACAACAGCTTTTGGGATCTCTGCTTTCCCAGAGACTCAGCATGTCACGGTGCTCGCTCTCGGCAGAAGCTTTTTTCTGAAAAGGCAAACTTACGGCTCCTTCTCCCACAGGGAAGGTGCCAGCCCTGAAAGATCTTGCAGGTTTTCACTATCCCTCTGCAGCCTATCCACAGGCACAACAGCTTTTGGGATCTCTGCTTTCCCAGAGACTCAGCATGTCACGGTGCTCGCTCTCGGCAGAAGCTTTTTTCTGAAAAGGCAAACTTACGGCTCCTTCTCCCACAGGGAAGGTGCCAGCCCTGAAAACTAATGCAGTTTTTCACTATCCCTCTGCAGCCTATCCACAGGCACAACAGCTTTTGGGGATCTCTGCTTTCCCAGAGACTCAGCATGTCACGGTGCTCGCTCTCGGCAGAAGCTTTTTTCTGAAAAGGCAAACTTACGGCTCCTTCTCCCACAGGGAAGGTGCCAGCCCTGAAAACTAATGCAGTTTTTCACTATCCCTCTGCAGCCTATCCACAGGCACAACAGCTTTGGGGATCTCTGCTTTCCCAGAGACTCAGCATGTCACGGTGCTCGCTCTCGGCAGAAGCTTTTTTCTGAAAAGGCAAACTTACGGCTCCTTCTCCCACAGGGAAGGTGCCAGCCCTGAAAACTAATGCAGTTTTTCACTATCCCTCTGCAGCCTATCCACAGGCACAACAGCTTTGGGGATCTCTGCTTTCCCAGAGACTCAGCATGTCACGGTGCTCGCTCTCGGCAGAAGCTTTTTCTGAAAAGGCAAACTTACGGCTCCTTCTCCCACAAGGAAGGTGCCAGCCCTGAAAGATCTTGCTGGTATTCACTATCCCTCTGCAGCCTATCCACAGGCACAACAGCTTTTGGGATCTCTGCTTTCCCAGAGACTCAGCATGTCACGGTGCTCGCTCTCGGCAGAAGCTTTTTTCTGAAAAGGCAAACTTACGGCTCCTTCTCCCACAGGGAAGGTGCCAGCCCTGAAAACTAATGCAGTTTTTCACTATCCCTCTGCAGCCTATCCACAGGCACAACAGCTTTGGGGATCTCTGCTTTCCCAGAGACTCAGCATGTCACGGTGCTCGCTCTCGGCAGAAGCTTTTTTCTGAAAAGGCAAACTTACGGCTCCTTCTCCCACAGGGAAGGTGCCAGCCCTGAAAACTAATGCAGTTTTTCACTATCCCTCTGCAGCCTATCCACAGGCACAACAGCTTTGGGGATCTCTGCTTTCCCAGAGACTCAGCATGTCACGGTGCTCGCTCTCGGCAGAAGCTTTTTTCTGAAAAGGCAAACTTACGGCTCCTTCTCCCACAGGGAAGGTGCCAGCCCTGAAAACTAATGCAGTTTTTCACTATCCCTCTGCAGCCTATCCACAGGCACAACAGCTTTGGGGATCTCTGCTTTCCCAGAGACTCAGCATGTCACGGTGCTCGCTCTCGGCAGAAGCTTTTTTCTGAAAAGGCAAACTTACGGCTCCTTCTCCCACAGGGAAGGTGCCAGCCCTGAAAACTAATGCAGTTTTTCACTATCCCTCTGCAGCCTATCCACAGGCACAACAGCTTTGGGATCTCTGCTTTCCCAGAGACTCAGCATGTCACGGTGCTCGCTCTCGGCAGAAGCTTTTTTCTGAAAAGGCAAACTTACGGCTCCTTCTCCCACAGGGAAGGTGCCAGCCCTGAAAACTAATGCAGTTTTTCACTATCCCTCTGCAGCCTATCCACAGGCACAACAGCTTTGGGGATCTCTGCTTTCCCAGAGACTCAGCATGTCACGGTGCTCGCTCTCGGCAGAAGCTTTTTTCTGAAAAGGCAAACTTACGGCTCCTTCTCCCACAGGGAAGGTGCCAGCCCTGAAAGATCTTGCTGGTTTTCACTATCCCTCTGCAGCCTATCCACAGGCACAACAGCTTTGGGGATCTCTGCTTTCCCAGAGACTCAGCATGTCACGGTGCTCGCTCTCGGCAGAAGCTTTTTTCTGAAAAGGCAAACTTGCGGCTCCTTCTCCCACAGGGAAGGTGCCAGCCCTGAAAACTAATGCAGTTTTTCACTATCCCTCTGCAGCCTATCCACAGGCACAACAGCTTTTGGGATCTCTGCTTTCCCAGAGACTCAGCATGTCACGGTGCTCGCTCTCGGCAGAAGCTTTTTTCTGAAAAGGCAAACTTACGGCTCCTTCTCCCACAGGGAAGGTGCCAGCCCTGAAAACTAATGCAGTTTTTCACTATCCCTCTGCAGCCTATCCACAGGCACAACAGCTTTGGGGATCTCTGCTTTCCCAGAGACTCAGCATGTCACGGTGCTCGCTCTCGGCAGAAGCTTTTTTCTGAAAAGGCAAACTTACGGCTCCTTCTCCCACAGGGAAGGTGCCAGCCCTGAAAACTAATGCAGTTTTTCACTATCCCTCTGCAGCCTATCCACAGGCACAACAGCTTTTGGGATCTCTGCTTTCCCAGAGACTCAGCATGTCACGGTGCTCGCTCTCGGCAGAAGCTTTTTTCTGAAAAGGCAAACTTACGGCTCCTTCTCCCACAAGGAAGGTGCCAGCCCTGAAAGATCTTGCTGGTATTCACTATCCCTCTGCAGCCTATCCACAGGCACAACAGCTTTTGGGATCTCTGCTTTCCCAGAGACTCAGCATGTCACGGTGCTCGCTCTCGGCAGAAGCTTTTTTCTGAAAAGGCAAACTTGCGGCTCCTTCTCCCACAGGGAAGGTGCCAGCCCTGAAAACTAATGCAGTTTTTCACTATCCCTCTGCAGCCTATCCACAGGCACAACAGCTTTTGGGATCTCTGCTTTCCCAGAAACTCAGCATGTCACGGTGCTCGCTCTCGGCAGAAGCTTTTTTCTGAAAAGGCAAACTTGCGGCTCCTTCTCCCACAGGGAAGGTGCCAGCCCTGAAAACTAATGCAGTTTTTCACTATCCCTCTGCAGCCTATCCACAGGCACAACAGCTTTTGGGATCTCTGCTTTCCCAGAGACTCAGCATGTCACGGTGCTCGCTCTCGGCAGAAGCTTTTTTCTGAAAAGGCAAACTTGCGGCTCCTTCTCCCACAGGGAAGGTGCCAGCCCTGAAAACTAATGCAGTTTTTCACTATCCCTCTGCAGCCTATCCACAGGCACAACAGCTTTTGGGATCTCTGCTTTCCCAGAGACTCAGCATGTCACGGTGCTCGCTCTCGGCAGAAGCTTTTTTCTGAAAAGGCAAACTTACGGCTCCTTCTCCCACAGGGAAGGTGCCAGCCCTGAAAACTAATGCAGTTTTTCACTATCCCTCTGCAGCCTATCCACAGGCACAACAGCTTTGGGGATCTCTGCTTTCCCAGAGACTCAGCATGTCACGGTGCTCGCTCTCGGCAGAAGCTTTTTTCTGAAAAGGCAAACTTACGGCTCCTTCTCCCACAGGGAAGGTGCCAGCCCTGAAAACTAATGCAGTTTTTCACTATCCCTCTGCAGCCTATCCACAGGCACAACAGCTTTGGGGATCTCTGCTTTCCCAGAGACTCAGCATGTCACGGTGCTCACTCTCGCCAGAGCCTTTTTCTGAAAAGGCAAACTTACGGCTCCTTCTCCCACAAGGAAGGTGCCAGCCCTGAAAGATCTTGCTGGTATTCACTATCCCTCTGCAGCCTATCCACAGGCACAACAGCTTTTGGGATCTCTGCTTTCCCAGAGACTCAGCATGTCACGGTGCTCGCTCTCGGCAGAAGCTTTTTTCTGAAAAGGCAAACTTACGGCTCCTTCTCCCACAGGGAAGGTGCCAGCCCTGAAAACTAATGCAGTTTTTCACTATCCCTCTGCAGCCTATCCACAGGCACAACAGCTTTGGGGATCTCTGCTTTCCCAGAGACTCAGCATGTCACGGTGCTCGCTCTCGGCAGAAGCTTTTTTCTGAAAAGGCAAACTTACGGCTCCTTCTCCCACAGGGAAGGTGCCAGCCCTGAAAACTAATGCAGTTTTTCACTATCCCTCTGCAGCCTATCCACAGGCACAACAGCTTTGGGGATCTCTGCTTTCCCAGAGACTCAGCATGTCACGGTGCTCGCTCTCGGCAGAAGCTTTTTTCTGAAAAGGCAAACTTACGGCTCCTTCTCCCACAGGGAAGGTGCCAGCCCTGAAAACTAATGCAGTTTTTCACTATCCCTCTGCAGCCTATCCACAGGCACAACAGCTTTGGGGATCTCTGCTTTCCCAGAGACTCAGCATGTCACGGTGCTCGCTCTCGGCAGAAGCTTTTTTCTGAAAAGGCAAACTTACGGCTCCTTCTCCCACAGGGAAGGTGCCAGCCCTGAAAACTAATGCAGTTTTTCACTATCCCTCTGCAGCCTATCCACAGGCACAACAGCTTTTGGGATCTCTGCTTTCCCAGAGACTCAGCATGTCACGGTGCTCGCTCTCGGCAGAAGCTTTTTTCTGAAAAGGCAAACTTACGGCTCCTTCTCCCACAGGGAAGGTGCCAGCCCTGAAAACTAATGCAGTTTTTCACTATCCCTCTGCAGCCTATCCACAGGCACAACAGCTTTGGGGATCTCTGCTTTCCCAGAGACTCAGCATGTCACGGTGCTCGCTCTCGGCAGAAGCTTTTTTCTGAAAAGGCAAACTTACGGCTCCTTCTCCCACAAGGAAGGTGCCAGCCCTGAAAGATCTTGCTGGTATTCACTATCCCTCTGCAGCCTATCCACAGGCACAACAGCTTTGGGGATCTCTGCTTTCCCAGAGACTCAGCATGTCACGGTGCTCGCTCTCGGCAGAAGCTTTTTTCTGAAAAGGCAAACTTGCGGCTCCTTCTCCCACAGGGAAGGTGCCAGCCCTGAAAACTAATGCAGTTTTTCACTATCCCTCTGCAGCCTATCCACAGGCACAACAGCTTTTGGGATCTCTGCTTTCCCAGAGACTCAGCATGTCACGGTGCTCGCTCTCGGCAGAAGCTTTTTTCTGAAAAGGCAAACTTACGGCTCCTTCTCCCACAGGGAAGGTGCCAGCCCTGAAAACTAATGCAGTTTTTCACTATCCCTCTGCAGCCTATCCACAGGCACAACAGCTTTTGGGATCTCTGCTTTCCCAAAGACTCAGCATGTCACGGTGCTCGCTCTCGGCAGAAGCTTTTTTCTGAAAAGGCAAACTTACGGCTCCTTCTCCCACAAGGAAGGTGCCAGCCCTGAAAGATCTTGCTGGTATTCACTATCCCTCTGCAGCCTATCCACAGGCACAACAGCTTTTGGGATCTCTGCTTTCCCAGAGACTCAGCATGTCACGGTGCTCGCTCTCGGCAGAAGCTTTTTTCTGAAAAGGCAAACTTGCGGCTCCTTCTCCCACAGGGAAGGTGCCAGCCCTGAAAACTAATGCAGTTTTTCACTATCCCTCTGCAGCCTATCCACAGGCACAACAGCTTTTGGGATCTCTGCTTTCCCAGAAACTCAGCATGTCACGGTGCTCGCTCTCGGCAGAAGCTTTTTTCTGAAAAGGCAAACTTGCGGCTCCTTCTCCCACAGGGAAGGTGCCAGCCCTGAAAACTAATGCAGTTTTTCACTATCCCTCTGCAGCCTATCCACAGGCACAACAGCTTTGGGGATCTCTGCTTTCCCAGAGACTCAGCATGTCACGGTGCTCGCTCTCGGCAGAAGCTTTTTTCTGAAAAGGCAAACTTGCGGCTCCTTCTCCCACAGGGAAGGTGCCAGCCCTGAAAACTAATGCAGTTTTTCACTATCCCTCTGCAGCCTATCCACAGGCACAACAGCTTTTGGGATCTCTGCTTTCCCAGAGACTCAGCATGTCACGGTGCTCGCTCTCGGCAGAAGCTTTTTCTGAAAAGGCAAACTTACGGCTCCTTCTCCCACAGGGAAGGTGCCAGCCCTGAAAACTAATGCAGTTTTTCACTATCCCTCTGCAGCCTATCCACAGGCACAAAAGCTTTGGGGATCTCTGCTTTCCCAGAGACTCAGCATGTCACGGTGCTCGCTCTCGGCAGAAGCTTTTTTCTGAAAAGGCAAACTTACGGCTCCTTCTCCCACAAGGAAGGTGCCAGCCCTGAAAGATCTTGCTGGTATTCACTATCCCTCTGCAGCCTATCCACAGGCACAACAGCTTTGGGGATCTCTGCTTTCCCAGAGACTCAGCATGTCACGGTGCTCGCTCTCGGCAGAAGCTTTTTTCTGAAAAGGCAAACTTACGGCTCCTTCTCCCACAGGGAAGGTGCCAGCCCTGAAAACTAATGCAGTTTTTCACTATCCCTCTGCAGCCTATCCACAGGCACAACAGCTTTGGGGATCTCTGCTTTCCCAGAGACTCAGCATGTCACGGTGCTCGTTCTCGGCAGAACCTTTTTCTGAGAAGGCAAAAGTGTGGCTCCTTCTCCCACAAGGAAGGTGCTAGCCCTGAAAGATCTTGCTGGTATTCACTATCCCTCTGCAGCCTATCCACAGGCACAACAGCTTTTGGGATCTCTGCTTTCCCAGAGACTCAGCATGTCACGGTGCTCGCTCTCGGCAGAAGCTTTTTTCTGAAAAGGCAAACTTACGGCTCCTTCTCCCACAGGGAAGGTGCCAGCCCTGAAAACTAATGCAGTTTTTCACTATCCCTCTGCAGCCTATCCACAGGCACAACAGCTTTTGGGATCTCTGCTTTCCCAGAGACTCAGCATGTCACGGTGCTCGCTCTCGGCAGAAGCTTTTTTCTGAAAAGGCAAACTTACGGCTCCTTCTCCCACAAGGAAGGTGCCAGCCCTGAAAGATCTTGCTGGTATTCACTATCCCTCTGCAGCCTATCCACAGGCACAACAGCTTTTGGGATCTCTGCTTTCCCAGAGACTCAGCATGTCACGGTGCTCGCTCTCGGCAGAAGCTTTTTTCTGAAAAGGCAAACTTGCGGCTCCTTCTCCCACAGGGAAGGTGCCAGCCCTGAAAACTAATGCAGTTTTTCACTATCCCTCTGCAGCCTATCCACAGGCACAACAGCTTTTGGGATCTCTGCTTTCCCAGAAACTCAGCATGTCACGGTGCTCGCTCTCGGCAGAAGCTTTTTTCTGAAAAGGCAAACTTGCGGCTCCTTCTCCCACAGGGAAGGTGCCAGCCCTGAAAACTAATGCAGTTTTTCACTATCCCTCTGCAGCCTATCCACAGGCACAACAGCTTTTGGGATCTCTGCTTTCCCAGAGACTCAGCATGTCACGGTGCTCGCTCTCGGCAGAAGCTTTTTTCTGAAAAGGCAAACTTGCGGCTCCTTCTCCCACAGGGAAGGTGCCAGCCCTGAAAACTAATGCAGTTTTTCACTATCCCTCTGCAGCCTATCCACAGGCACAACAGCTTTTGGGATCTCTGCTTTCCCAGAGACTCAGCATGTCACGGTGCTCGCTCTCGGCAGAAGCTTTTTTCTGAAAAGGCAAACTTACGGCTCCTTCTCCCACAGGGAAGGTGCCAGCCCTGAAAACTAATGCAGTTTTTCACTATCCCTCTGCAGCCTATCCACAGGCACAACAGCTTTGGGGATCTCTGCTTTCCCAGAGACTCAGCATGTCACGGTGCTCGCTCTCGGCAGAAGCTTTTTTCTGAAAAGGCAAACTTACGGCTCCTTCTCCCACAGGGAAGGTGCCAGCCCTGAAAACTAATGCAGTTTTTCACTATCCCTCTGCAGCCTATCCACAGGCACAACAGCTTTGGGGATCTCTGCTTTCCCAGAGACTCAGCATGTCACGGTGCTCACTCTCGCCAGAGCCTTTTTCTGAAAAGGCAAACTTACGGCTCCTTCTCCCACAAGGAAGGTGCCAGCCCTGAAAGATCTTGCTGGTATTCACTATCCCTCTGCAGCCTATCCACAGGCACAACAGCTTTGGGGATCTCTGCTTTCCCAGAGACTCAGCATGTCACGGTGCTCGCTCTCGGCAGAAGCTTTTTTCTGAAAAGGCAAACTTACGGCTCCTTCTCCCACAGGGAAGGTGCCAGCCCTGAAAACTAATGCAGTTTTTCACTATCCCTCTGCAGCCTATCCACAGGCACAACAGCTTTGGGGATCTCTGCTTTCCCAGAGACTCAGCATGTCACGGTGCTCGCTCTCGGCAGAAGCTTTTTTCTGAAAAGGCAAACTTACGGCTCCTTCTCCCACAGGGAAGGTGCCAGCCCTGAAAACTAATGCAGTTTTTCACTATCCCTCTGCAGCCTATCCACAGGCACAACAGCTTTGGGGATCTCTGCTTTCCCAGAGACTCAGCATGTCACGGTGCTCGCTCTCGGCAGAAGCTTTTTTCTGAAAAGGCAAACTTACGGCTCCTTCTCCCACAGGGAAGGTGCCAGCCCTGAAAACTAATGCAGTTTTTCACTATCCCTCTGCAGCCTATCCACAGGCACAACAGCTTTGGGGATCTCTGCTTTCCCAGAGACTCAGCATGTCACGGTGCTCGCTCTCGGCAGAAGCTTTTTTCTGAAAAGGCAAACTTACGGCTCCTTCTCCCACAGGGAAGGTGCCAGCCCTGAAAACTAATGCAGTTTTTCACTATCCCTCTGCAGCCTATCCACAGGCACAACAGCTTTGGGGATCTCTGCTTTCCCAGAGACTCAGCATGTCACGGTGCTCGCTCTCGGCAGAAGCTTTTTTCTGAAAAGGCAAACTTACGGCTCCTTCTCCCACAGGGAAGGTGCCAGCCCTGAAAACTAATGCAGTTTTTCACTATCCCTCTGCAGCCTATCCACAGGCACAACAGCTTTTGGGATCTCTGCTTTCCCAGAGACTCAGCATGTCACGGTGCTCGCTCTCGGCAGAAGCTTTTTTCTGAAAAGGCAAACTTACGGCTCCTTCTCCCACAGGGAAGGTGCCAGCCCTGAAAACTAATGCAGTTTTTCACTATCCCTCTGCAGCCTATCCACAGGCACAACAGCTTTGGGGATCTCTGCTTTCCCAGAGACTCAGCATGTCACGGTGCTCGCTCTCGGCAGAAGCTTTTTTCTGAAAAGGCAAACTTACGGCTCCTTCTCCCACAAGGAAGGTGCCAGCCCTGAAGGATCTTGCTGTTATTCACTATCCCTCTGCAGCCTATCCACAGGCACAACAGCTTTGGGGATCTCTGCTTTCCCAGAGACTCAGCATGTCACGGTGCTCGCTCTCGGCAGAAGCTTTTTTCTGAAAAGGCAAACTTGCGGCTCCTTCTCCCACAGGGAAGGTGCCAGCCCTGAAAACTAATGCAGTTTTTCACTATCCCTCTGCAGCCTATCCACAGGCACAACAGCTTTTGGGATCTCTGCTTTCCCAGAGACTCAGCATGTCACGGTGCTCGCTCTCGGCAGAAGCTTTTTTCTGAAAAGGCAAACTTACGGCTCCTTCTCCCACAGGGAAGGTGCCAGCCCTGAAAACTAATGCAGTTTTTCACTATCCCTCTGCAGCCTATCCACAGGCACAACAGCTTTTGGGATCTCTGCTTTCCCAGAGACTCAGCATGTCACGGTGCTCGCTCTCGGCAGAAGCTTTTTTCTGAAAAGGCAAACTTACGGCTCCTTCTCCCACAAGGAAGGTGCCAGCCCTGAAAGATCTTGCTGGTATTCACTATCCCTCTGCAGCCTATCCACAGGCACAACAGCTTTTGGGATCTCTGCTTTCCCAGAGACTCAGCATGTCACGGTGCTCGCTCTCGGCAGAAGCTTTTTTCTGAAAAGGCAAACTTGCGGCTCCTTCTCCCACAGGGAAGGTGCCAGCCCTGAAAACTAATGCAGTTTTTCACTATCCCTCTGCAGCCTATCCACAGGCACAACAGCTTTTGGGATCTCTGCTTTCCCAGAAACTCAGCATGTCACGGTGCTCGCTCTCGGCAGAAGCTTTTTTCTGAAAAGGCAAACTTGCGGCTCCTTCTCCCACAGGGAAGGTGCCAGCCCTGAAAACTAATGCAGTTTTTCACTATCCCTCTGCAGCCTATCCACAGGCACGACAGCTTTTGGGATCTCTGCTTTCCCAGAGACTCAGCATGTCACGGTGCTCGCTCTCGGCAGAAGCTTTTTTCTGAAAAGGCAAACTTGCGGCTCCTTCTCCCACAGGGAAGGTGCCAGCCCTGAAAACTAATGCAGTTTTTCACTATCCCTCTGCAGCCTATCCACAGGCACAACAGCTTTTGGGATCTCTGCTTTCCCAGAGACTCAGCATGTCACGGTGCTCGCTCTCGGCAGAAGCTTTTTTCTGAAAAGGCAAACTTACGGCTCCTTCTCCCACAGGGAAGGTGCCAGCCCTGAAAACTAATGCAGTTTTTCACTATCCCTCTGCAGCCTATCCACAGGCACAAAAGCTTTGGGGATCTCTGCTTTCCCAGAGACTCAGCATGTCACGGTGCTCGCTCTCGGCAGAAGCTTTTTTCTGAAAAGGCAAACTTACGGCTCCTTCTCCCACAAAGAAGGTGCCAGCCCTGAAAGATCTTGCTGGTATTCACTATCCCTCTGCAGCCTATCCACAGGCACAACAGCTTTGGGGATCTCTGCTTTCCCAGAGACTCAGCATGTCACGGTGCTCGCTCTCGGCAGAAGCTTTTTTCTGAAAAGGCAAACTTACGGCTCCTTCTCCCACAGGGAAGGTGCCAGCCCTGAAAACTAATGCAGTTTTTCACTATCCCTCTGCAGCCTATCCACAGGCACAACAGCTTTGGGGATCTCTGCTTTCCCAGAGACTCAGCATGTCACGGTGCTCGTTCTCGGCAGAACCTTTTTCTGAGAAGGCAAAAGTGTGGCTCCTTCTCCCACAAGGAAGGTGCTAGCCCTGAAAGATCTTGCTGGTATTCACTATCCCTCTGCAGCCTATCCACAGGCACAACAGCTTTTGGGATCTCTGCTTTCCCAGAGACTCAGCATGTCACGGTGCTCGCTCTCGGCAGAAGCTTTTTTCTGAAAAGGCAAACTTACGGCTCCTTCTCCCACAGGGAAGGTGCCAGCCCTGAAAACTAATGCAGTTTTTCACTATCCCTCTGCAGCCTATCCACAGGCACAACAGCTTTTGGGATCTCTGCTTTCCCAGAGACTCAGCATGTCACGGTGCTCGCTCTCGGCAGAAGCTTTTTTCTGAAAAGGCAAACTTACGGCTCCTTCTCCCACAAGGAAGGTGCCAGCCCTGAAAGATCTTGCTGGTATTCACTATCCCTCTGCAGCCTATCCACAGGCACAACAGCTTTTGGGATCTCTGCTTTCCCAGAGACTCAGCATGTCACGGTGCTCGCTCTCGGCAGAAGCTTTTTTCTGAAAAGGCAAACTTGCGGCTCCTTCTCCCACAGGGAAGGTGCCAGCCCTGAAAACTAATGCAGTTTTTCACTATCCCTCTGCAGCCTATCCACAGGCACAACAGCTTTTGGGATCTCTGCTTTCCCAGAAACTCAGCATGTCACGGTGCTCGCTCTCGGCAGAAGCTTTTTTCTGAAAAGGCAAACTTACGGCTCCTTCTCCCACAGGGAAGGTGCCAGCCCTGAAAACTAATGCAGTTTTTCACTATCCCTCTGCAGCCTATCCACAGGCACGACAGCTTTTGGGATCTCTGCTTTCCCAGAGACTCAGCATGTCACGGTGCTCGCTCTCGGCAGAAGCTTTTTTCTGAAAAGGCAAACTTACGGCTCCTTCTCCCACAGGGAAGGTGCCAGCCCTGAAAACTAATGCAGTTTTTCACTATCCCTCTGCAGCCTATCCACAGGCACAACAGCTTTTGGGATCTCTGCTTTCCCAGAGACTCAGCATGTCACGGTGCTCGCTCTCGGCAGAAGCTTTTTTCTGAAAAGGCAAACTTACGGCTCCTTCTCCCACAGGGAAGGTGCCAGCCCTGAAAACTAATGCAGTTTTTCACTATCCCTCTGCAGCCTATCCACAGGCACAACAGCTTTGGGGATCTCTGCTTTCCCAGAGACTCAGCATGTCACGGTGCTCGCTCTCGGCAGAAGCTTTTTTCTGAAAAGGCAAACTTACGGCTCCTTCTCCCACAAGGAAGGTGCCAGCCCTGAAAGATCTTGCTGGTATTCACTATCCCTCTGCAGCCTATCCACAGGCACAACAGCTTTGGGGATCTCTGCTTTCCCAGAGACTCAGCATGTCACGGTGCTCGCTCTCGGCAGAAGCTTTTTTCTGAAAAGGCAAACTTACGGCTCCTTCTCCCACAGGGAAGGTGCCAGCCCTGAAAACTAATGCAGTTTTTCACTATCCCTCTGCAGCCTATCCACAGGCACAACAGCTTTGGGGATCTCTGCTTTCCCAGAGACTCAGCATGTCACGGTGCTCGTTCTCGGCAGAACCTTTTTCTGAGAAGGCAAAAGTGTGGCTCCTTCTCCCACAAGGAAGGTGCTAGCCCTGAAAGATCTTGCTGGTATTCACTATCCCTCTGCAGCCTATCCACAGGCACAACAGCTTTTGGGATCTCTGCTTTCCCAGAGACTCAGCATGTCACGGTGCTCGCTCTCGGCAGAAGCTTTTTTCTGAAAAGGCAAACTTACGGCTCCTTCTCCCACAGGGAAGGTGCCAGCCCTGAAAACTAATGCAGTTTTTCACTATCCCTCTGCAGCCTATCCACAGGCACAACAGCTTTTGGGATCTCTGCTTTCCCAGAGACTCAGCATGTCACGGTGCTCGCTCTCGGCAGAAGCTTTTTTCTGAAAAGGCAAACTTACGGCTCCTTCTCCCACAAGGAAGGTGCCAGCCCTGAAAGATCTTGCTGGTATTCACTATCCCTCTGCAGCCTATCCACAGGCACAACAGCTTTTGGGATCTCTGCTTTCCCAGAGACTCAGCATGTCACGGTGCTCGCTCTCGGCAGAAGCTTTTTTCTGAAAAGGCAAACTTGCGGCTCCTTCTCCCACAGGGAAGGTGCCAGCCCTGAAAACTAATGCAGTTTTTCACTATCCCTCTGCAGCCTATCCACAGGCACAACAGCTTTTGGGATCTCTGCTTTCCCAGAAACTCAGCATGTCACGGTGCTCGCTCTCGGCAGAAGCTTTTTTCTGAAAAGGCAAACTTGCGGCTCCTTCTCCCACAGGGAAGGTGCCAGCCCTGAAAACTAATGCAGTTTTTCACTATCCCTCTGCAGCCTATCCACAGGCACAACAGCTTTTGGGATCTCTGCTTTCCCAGAGACTCAGCATGTCACGGTGCTCGCTCTCGGCAGAAGCTTTTTTCTGAAAAGGCAAACTTGCGGCTCCTTCTCCCACAGGGAAGGTGCCAGCCCTGAAAACTAATGCAGTTTTTCACTATCCCTCTGCAGCCTATCCACAGGCACAACAGCTTTTGGGATCTCTGCTTTCCCAGAGACTCAGCATGTCACGGTGCTCGCTCTCGGCAGAAGCTTTTTTCTGAAAAGGCAAACTTACGGCTCCTTCTCCCACAGGGAAGGTGCCAGCCCTGAAAACTAATGCAGTTTTTCACTATCCCTCTGCAGCCTATCCACAGGCACAACAGCTTTGGGGATCTCTGCTTTCCCAGAGACTCAGCATGTCACGGTGCTCGCTCTCGGCAGAAGCTTTTTTCTGAAAAGGCAAACTTACGGCTCCTTCTCCCACAGGGAAGGTGCCAGCCCTGAAAACTAATGCAGTTTTTCACTATCCCTCTGCAGCCTATCCACAGGCACAACAGCTTTGGGGATCTCTGCTTTCCCAGAGACTCAGCATGTCACGGTGCTCACTCTCGCCAGAGCCTTTTTCTGAAAAGGCAAACTTACGGCTCCTTCTCCCACAAGGAAGGTGCCAGCCCTGAAAGATCTTGCTGGTATTCACTATCCCTCTGCAGCCTATCCACAGGCACAACAGCTTTTGGGATCTCTGCTTTCCCAGAGACTCAGCATGTCACGGTGCTCGCTCTCGGCAGAAGCTTTTTTCTGAAAAGGCAAACTTACGGCTCCTTCTCCCACAGGGAAGGTGCCAGCCCTGAAAACTAATGCAGTTTTTCACTATCCCTCTGCAGCCTATCCACAGGCACAACAGCTTTGGGGATCTCTGCTTTCCCAGAGACTCAGCATGTCACGGTGCTCGCTCTCGGCAGAAGCTTTTTTCTGAAAAGGCAAACTTACGGCTCCTTCTCCCACAGGGAAGGTGCCAGCCCTGAAAACTAATGCAGTTTTTCACTATCCCTCTGCAGCCTATCCACAGGCACAACAGCTTTGGGGATCTCTGCTTTCCCAGAGACTCAGCATGTCACGGTGCTCGCTCTCGGCAGAAGCTTTTTTCTGAAAAGGCAAACTTACGGCTCCTTCTCCCACAGGGAAGGTGCCAGCCCTGAAAACTAATGCAGTTTTTCACTATCCCTCTGCAGCCTATCCACAGGCACAACAGCTTTGGGGATCTCTGCTTTCCCAGAGACTCAGCATGTCACGGTGCTCGCTCTCGGCAGAAGCTTTTTTCTGAAAAGGCAAACTTACGGCTCCTTCTCCCACAGGGAAGGTGCCAGCCCTGAAAACTAATGCAGTTTTTCACTATCCCTCTGCAGCCTATCCACTGGCACAACAGCTTTTGGGATCTCTGCTTTCCCAGAGACTCAGCATGTCACGGTGCTCGCTCTCGGCAGAAGCTTTTTTCTGAAAAGGCAAACTTACGGCTCCTTCTCCCACAGGGAAGGTGCCAGCCCTGAAAACTAATGCAGTTTTTCACTATCCCTCTGCAGCCTATCCACAGGCACAACAGCTTTGGGGATCTCTGCTTTCCCAGAGACTCAGCATGTCACGGTGCTCGCTCTCGGCAGAAGCTTTTTTCTGAAAAGGCAAACTTACGGCTCCTTCTCCCACAAGGAAGGTGCCAGCCCTGAAAGATCTTGCTGGTCTTCACTATCCCTCTGCAGCCTATCCACAGGCACAACAGCTTTGGGGATCTCTGCTTTCCCAGAGACTCAGCATGTCACGGTGCTCGCTCTCGGCAGAAGCTTTTTTCTGAAAAGGCAAACTTGCGGCTCCTTCTCCCACAGGGAAGGTGCCAGCCCTGAAAACTAATGCAGTTTTTCACTATCCCTCTGCAGCCTATCCACAGGCACAACAGCTTTTGGGATCTCTGCTTTCCCAGAGACTCAGCATGTCACGGTGCTCGCTCTCGGCAGAAGCTTTTTTCTGAAAAGGCAAACTTACGGCTCCTTCTCCCACAGGGAAGGTGCCAGCCCTGAAAACTAATGCAGTTTTTCACTATCCCTCTGCAGCCTATCCACAGGCACAACAGCTTTTGGGATCTCTGCTTTCCCAGAGACTCAGCATGTCACGGTGCTCGCTCTCGGCAGAAGCTTTTTTCTGAAAAGGCAAACTTACGGCTCCTTCTCCCACAGGGAAGGTGCCAGCCCTGAAAACTAATGCAGTTTTTCACTATCCCTCTGCAGCCTATCCACAGGCACAACAGCTTTTGGGATCTCTGCTTTCCCAGAGACTCAGCATGTCACGGTGCTCGCTCTCGGCAGAAGCTTTTTTCTGAAAAGGCAAACTTACGGCTCCTTCTCCCACAGGGAAGGTGCCAGCCCTGAAAACTAATGCAGTTTTTCACTATCCCTCTGCAGCCTATCCACAGGCACAACAGCTTTGGGGATCTCTGCTTTCGCAGAGACTCAGCATGTCACGGTGCTCGCTCTCGGCAGAAGCTTTTTTCTGAAAAGGCAAACTTACGGCTCCTTCTCCCACAGGGAAGGTGCCAGCCCTGAAAACTAATGCAGTTTTTCACTATCCCTCTGCAGCCTATCCACAGGCACAACAGCTTTGGGGATCTCTGCTTTCCCAGAGACTCAGCATGTCACGGTGCTCACTCTCGCCAGAGCCTTTTTCTGAAAAGGCAAACTTACGGCTCCTTCTCCCACAAGGAAGGTGCCAGCCCTGAAAGATCTTGCTGGTATTCACTATCCCTCTGCAGCCTATCCACAGGCACAACAGCTTTTGGGATCTCTGCTTTCCCAGAGACTCAGCATGTCACGGTGCTCGCTCTCGGCAGAAGCTTTTTTCTGAAAAGGCAAACTTACGGCTCCTTCTCCCACAGGGAAGGTGCCAGCCCTGAAAACTAATGCAGTTTTTCACTATCCCTCTGCAGCCTATCCACAGGCACAACAGCTTTGGGGATCTCTGCTTTCCCAGAGACTCAGCATGTCACGGTGCTCGCTCTCGGCAGAAGCTTTTTTCTGAAAAGGCAAACTTACGGCTCCTTCTCCCACAGGGAAGGTGCCAGCCCTGAAAACTAATGCAGTTTTTCACTATCCCTCTGCAGCCTATCCACAGGCACAACAGCTTTGGGGATCTCTGCTTTCCCAGAGACTCAGCATGTCACGGTGCTCGCTCTCGGCAGAAGCTTTTTTCTGAAAAGGCAAACTTACGGCTCCTTCTCCCACAGGGAAGGTGCCAGCCCTGAAAACTAATGCAGTTTTTCACTATCCCTCTGCAGCCTATCCACAGGCACAACAGCTTTGGGGATCTCTGCTTTCCCAGAGACTCAGCATGTCACGGTGCTCGCTCTCGGCAGAAGCTTTTTTCTGAAAAGGCAAACTTACGGCTCCTTCTCCCACAGGGAAGGTGCCAGCCCTGAAAACTAATGCAGTTTTTCACTATCCCTCTGCAGCCTATCCACAGGCACAACAGCTTTGGGGATCTCTGCTTTCCCAGAGACTCAGCATGTCACGGTGCTCGCTCTCGGCAGAAGCTTTTTTCTGAAAAGGCAAACTTACGGCTCCTTCTCCCACAGGGAAGGTGCCAGCCCTGAAAACTAATGCAGTTTTTCACTATCCCTCTGCAGCCTATCCACAGGCACAACAGCTTTTGGGATCTCTGCTTTCCCAGAGACTCAGCATGTCACGGTGCTCGCTCTCGGCAGAAGCTTTTTTCTGAAAAGGCAAACTTACGGCTCCTTCTCCCACAGGGAAGGTGCCAGCCCTGAAAACTAATGCAGTTTTTCACTATCCCTCTGCAGCCTATCCACAGGCACAACAGCTTTGGGGATCTCTGCTTTCCCAGAGACTCAGCATGTCACGGTGCTCGCTCTCGGCAGAAGCTTTTTTCTGAAAAGGCAAACTTACGGCTCCTTCTCCCACAAGGAAGGTGCCAGCCCTGAAAGATATTGCTGGTATTCACTATCCCTCTGCAGCCTATCCACAGGCACAACAGCTTTGGGGATCTCTGCTTTCCCAGAGACTCAGCATGTCACGGTGCTCGCTCTCGGCAGAAGCTTTTTTCTGAAAAGGCAAACTTGCGGCTCCTTCTCCCACAGGGAAGGTGCCAGCCCTGAAAACTAATGCAGTTTTTCACTATCCCTCTGCAGCCTATCCACAGGCACAACAGCTTTTGGGATCTCTGCTTTCCCAGAGACTCAGCATGTCACGGTGCTCGCTCTCGGCAGAAGCTTTTTTCTGAAAAGGCAAACTTACGGCTCCTTCTCCCACAGGGAAGGTGCCAGCCCTGAAAACTAATGCAGTTTTTCACTATCCCTCTGCAGCCTATCCACAGGCACAACAGCTTTGGGGATCTCTGCTTTCCCAGAGACTCAGCATGTCACGGTGCTCGCTCTCGGCAGAAGCTTTTTTCTGAAAAGGCAAACTTACGGCTCCTTCTCCCACAGGGAAGGTGCCAGCCCTGAAAACTAATGCAGTTTTTCACTATCCCTCTGCAGCCTATCCACAGGCACAACAGCTTTTGGGATCTCTGCTTTCCCAGAGACTCAGCATGTCACGGTGCTCGCTCTCGGCAGAAGCTTTTTTCTGAAAAGGCAAACTTACGGCTCCTTCTCCCACAGGGAAGGTGCCAGCCCTGAAAACTAATGCAGTTTTTCACTATCCCTCTGCAGCCTATCCACAGGCACAACAGCTTTGGGGATCTCTGCTTTCCCAGAGACTCAGCATGTCACGGTGCTCGCTCTCGGCAGAAGCTTTTTTCTGAAAAGGCAAACTTACGGCTCCTTCTCCCACAGGGAAGGTGCCAGCCCTGAAAACTAATGCAGTTTTTCACTATCCCTCTGCAGCCTATCCACAGGCACAACAGCTTTGGGGATCTCTGCTTTCCCAGAGACTCAGCATGTCACGGTGCTCACTCTCGCCAGAGCCTTTTTCTGAAAAGGCAAACTTACGGCTCCTTCTCCCACAAGGAAGGTGCCAGCCCTGAAAGATCTTGCTGGTATTCACTATCCCTCTGCAGCCTATCCACAGGCACAACAGCTTTTGGGATCTCTGCTTTCCCAGAGACTCAGCATGTCACGGTGCTCGCTCTCGGCAGAAGCTTTTTTCTGAAAAGGCAAACTTACGGCTCCTTCTCCCACAGGGAAGGTGCCAGCCCTGAAAACTAATGCAGTTTTTCACTATCCCTCTGCAGCCTATCCACAGGCACAACAGCTTTGGGGATCTCTGCTTTCCCAGAGACTCAGCATGTCACGGTGCTCGCTCTCGGCAGAAGCTTTTTTCTGAAAAGGCAAACTTACGGCTCCTTCTCCCACAGGGAAGGTGCCAGCCCTGAAAACTAATGCAGTTTTTCACTATCCCTCTGCAGCCTATCCACAGGCACAACAGCTTTGGGGATCTCTGCTTTCCCAGAGACTCAGCATGTCACGGTGCTCGCTCTCGGCAGAAGCTTTTTTCTGAAAAGGCAAACTTACGGCTCCTTCTCCCACAGGGAAGGTGCCAGCCCTGAAAACTAATGCAGTTTTTCACTATCCCTCTGCAGCCTATCCACAGGCACAACAGCTTTGGGGATCTCTGCTTTCCCAGAGACTCAGCATGTCACGGTGCTCGCTCTCGGCAGAAGCTTTTTTCTGAAAAGGCAAACTTACGGCTCCTTCTCCCACAGGGAAGGTGCCAGCCCTGAAAACTAATGCAGTTTTTCACTATCCCTCTGCAGCCTATCCACAGGCACAACAGCTTTGGGATCTCTGCTTTCCCAGAGACTCAGCATGTCACGGTGCTCGCTCTCGGCAGAAGCTTTTTTCTGAAAAGGCAAACTTACGGCTCCTTCTCCCACAGGGAAGGTGCCAGCCCTGAAAACTAATGCAGTTTTTCACTATCCCTCTGCAGCCTATCCACAGGCACAACAGCTTTGGGGATCTCTGCTTTCCCAGAGACTCAGCATGTCACGGTGCTCGCTCTCGGCAGAAGCTTTTTTCTGAAAAGGCAAACTTACGGCTCCTTCTCCCACAGGGAAGGTGCCAGCCCTGAAAACTAATGCAGTTTTTCACTATCCCTCTGCAGCCTATCCACAGGCACAACAGCTTTGGGGATCTCTGCTTTCCCAGAGACTCAGCATGTCACGGTGCTCGCTCTCGGCAGAAGCTTTTTTCTGAAAAGGCAAACTTACGGCTCCTTCTCCCACAAGGAAGGTGCCAGCCCTGAAAGATCTTGCTGGTATTCACTATCCCTCTGCAGCCTATCCACAGGCACAACAGCTTTGGGGATCTCTGCTTTCCCAGAGACTCAGCATGTCACGGTGCTCGCTCTCGGCAGAAGCTTTTTTCTGAAAAGGCAAACTTGCGGCTCCTTCTCCCACAGGGAAGGTGCCAGCCCTGAAAACTAATGCAGTTTTTCACTATCCCTCTGCAGCCTATCCACAGGCACAACAGCTTTTGGGATCTCTGCTTTCCCAGAGACTCAGCATGTCACGGTGCTCGCTCTCGGCAGAAGCTTTTTTCTGAAAAGGCAAACTTACGGCTCCTTCTCCCACAGGGAAGGTGCCAGCCCTGAAAACTAATGCAGTTTTTCACTATCCCTCTGCAGCCTATCCACAGGCACAACAGCTTTTGGGATCTCTGCTTTCCCAGAGACTCAGCATGTCACGGTGCTCGCTCTCGGCAGAAGCTTTTTTCTGAAAAGGCAAACTTACGGCTCCTTCTCCCACAAGGAAGGTGCCAGCCCTGAAAGATCTTGCTGGTATTCACTATCCCTCTGCAGCCTATCCACAGGCACAACAGCTTTTGGGATCTCTGCTTTCCCAGAGACTCAGCATGTCACGGTGCTCGCTCTCGGCAGAAGCTTTTTTCTGAAAAGGCAAACTTGCGGCTCCTTCTCCCACAGGGAAGGTGCCAGCCCTGAAAACTAATGCAGTTTTTCACTATCCCTCTGCAGCCTATCCACAGGCACAACAGCTTTTGGGATCTCTGCTTTCCCAGAAACTCAGCATGTCACGGTGCTCGCTCTCGGCAGAAGCTTTTTTCTGAAAAGGCAAACTTGCGGCTCCTTCTCCCACAGGGAAGGTGCCAGCCCTGAAAACTAATGCAGTTTTTCACTATCCCTCTGCAGCCTATCCACAGGCACAACAGCTTTTGGGATCTCTGCTTTCCCAGAGACTCAGCATGTCACGGTGCTCGCTCTCGGCAGAAGCTTTTTTCTGAAAAGGCAAACTTGCGGCTCCTTCTCCCACAGGGAAGGTGCCAGCCCTGAAAACTAATGCAGTTTTTCACTATCCCTCTGCAGCCTATCCACAGGCACAACAGCTTTTGGGATCTCTGCTTTCCCAGAGACTCAGCATGTCACGGTGCTCGCTCTCGGCAGAAGCTTTTTTCTGAAAAGGCAAACTTACGGCTCCTTCTCCCACAGGGAAGGTGCCAGCCCTGAAAACTAATGCAGTTTTTCACTATCCCTCTGCAGCCTATCCACAGGCACAAAAGCTTTGGGGATCTCTGCTTTCCCAGAGACTCAGCATGTCACGGTGCTCGCTCTCGGCAGAAGCTTTTTTCTGAAAAGGCAAACTTACGGCTCCTTCTCCCACAAGGAAGGTGCCAGCCCTGAAAGATCTTGCTGGTATTCACTATCCCTCTGCAGCCTATCCACAGGCACAACAGCTTTGGGGATCTCTGCTTTCCCAGAGACTCAGCATGTCACGGTGCTCGCTCTCGGCAGAAGCTTTTTTCTGAAAAGGCAAACTTACGGCTCCTTCTCCCACAGGGAAGGTTGCCAGCCCTGAAAACTAATGCAGTTTTTCACTATCCCTCTGCAGCCTATCCACAGGCACAACAGCTTTGGGGATCTCTGCTTTCCCAGAGACTCAGCATGTCACGGTGCTCGTTCTCGGCAGAACCTTTTTCTGAGAAGGCAAAAGTGTGGCTCCTTCTCCCACAAGGAAGGTGCTAGCCCTGAAAGATCTTGCTGGTATTCACTATCCCTCTGCAGCCTATCCACAGGCACAACAGCTTTTGGGATCTCTGCTTTCCCAGAGACTCAGCATGTCACGGTGCTCGCTCTCGGCAGAAGCTTTTTTCTGAAAAGGCAAACTTGCGGCTCCTTCTCCCACAGGGAAGGTGCCAGCCCTGAAAACTAATGCAGTTTTTCACTATCCCTCTGCAGCCTATCCACAGGCACAACAGCTTTTGGGATCTCTGCTTTCCCAGAGACTCAGCATGTCACGGTGCTCGCTCTCGGCAGAAGCTTTTTTCTGAAAAGGCAAACTTGCGGCTCCTTCTCCCACAGGGAAGGTGCCAGCCCTGAAAACTAATGCAGTTTTTCACTATCCCTCTGCAGCCTATCCACAGGCACAACAGCTTTTGGGATCTCTGCTTTCCCAGAGACTCAGCATGTCACGGTGCTCGCTCTCGGCAGAAGCTTTTTTCTGAAAAGGCAAACTTACGGCTCCTTCTCCCACAGGGAAGGTGCCAGCCCTGAAAACTAATGCAGTTTTTCACTATCCCTCTGCAGCCTATCCACAGGCACAACAGCTTTGGGGATCTCTGCTTTCCCAGAGACTCAGCATGTCACGGTGCTCGCTCTCGGCAGAAGCTTTTTCTGAAAAGGCAAACTTACGGCTCCTTCTCCCACAGGGAAGGTGCCAGCCCTGAAAACTAATGCAGTTTTTCACTATCCCTCTGCAGCCTATCCACAGGCACAACAGCTTTGGGGATCTCTGCTTTCCCAGAGACTCAGCATGTCACGGTGCTCACTCTCGCCAGAGCCTTTTTCTGAAAAGGCAAACTTACGGCTCCTTCTCCCACAAGGAAGGTGCCAGCCCTGAAAGATCTTGCTGGTATTCACTATCCCTCTGCAGCCTATCCACAGGCACAACAGCTTTTGGGATCTCTGCTTTCCCAGAGACTCAGCATGTCACGGTGCTCGCTCTCGGCAGAAGCTTTTTTCTGAAAAGGCAAACTTACGGCTCCTTCTCCCACAGGGAAGGTGCCAGCCCTGAAAACTAATGCAGTTTTTCACTATCCCTCTGCAGCCTATCCACAGGCACAACAGCTTTGGGGATCTCTGCTTTCCCAGAGACTCAGCATGTCACGGTGCTCGCTCTCGGCAGAAGCTTTTTTCTGAAAAGGCAAACTTACGGCTCCTTCTCCCACAGGGAAGGTGCCAGCCCTGAAAACTAATGCAGTTTTTCACTATCCCTCTGCAGCCTATCCACAGGCACAACAGCTTTGGGGATCTCTGCTTTCCCAGAGACTCAGCATGTCACGGTGCTCGCTCTCGGCAGAAGCTTTTTTCTGAAAAGGCAAACTTACGGCTCCTTCTCCCACAGGGAAGGTGCCAGCCCTGAAAACTAATGCAGTTTTTCACTATCCCTCTGCAGCCTATCCACAGGCACAACAGCTTTGGGGATCTCTGCTTTCCCAGAGACTCAGCATGTCACGGTGCTCGCTCTCGGCAGAAGCTTTTTTCTGAAAAGGCAAACTTACGGCTCCTTCTCCCACAGGGAAGGTGCCAGCCCTGAAAACTAATGCAGTTTTTCACTATCCCCTCTGCAGCCTATCCACAGGCACAACAGCTTTTGGGATCTCTGCTTTCCCAGAGACTCAGCATGTCACGGTGCTCGCTCTCGGCAGAAGCTTTTTTCTGAAAAGGCAAACTTACGGCTCCTTCTCCCACAGGGAAGGTGCCAGCCCTGAAAACTAATGCAGTTTTTCACTATCCCTCTGCAGCCTATCCACAGGCACAACAGCTTTGGGGATCTCTGCTTTCCCAGAGACTCAGCATGTCACGGTGCTCGCTCTCGGCAGAAGCTTTTTTCTGAAAAGGCAAACTTACGGCTCCTTCTCCCACAAGGAAGGTGCCAGCCCTGAAAGATCTTGCTGGTCTTCACTATCCCTCTGCAGCCTATCCACAGGCACAACAGCTTTGGGGATCTCTGCTTTCCCAGAGACTCAGCATGTCACGGTGCTCGCTCTCGGCAGAAGCTTTTTTCTGAAAAGGCAAACTTGCGGCTCCTTCTCCCACAGGGAAGGTGCCAGCCCTGAAAACTAATGCAGTTTTTCACTATCCCTCTGCAGCCTATCCACAGGCACAACAGCTTTTGGGATCTCTGCTTTCCCAGAGACTCAGCATGTCACGGTGCTCGCTCTCGGCAGAAGCTTTTTTCTGAAAAGGCAAACTTACGGCTCCTTCTCCCACAGGGAAGGTGCCAGCCCTGAAAACTAATGCAGTTTTTCACTATCCCTCTGCAGCCTATCCACAGGCACAACAGCTTTGGGGATCTCTGCTTTCCCAGAGACTCAGCATGTCACGGTGCTCGCTCTCGGCAGAAGCTTTTTTCTGAAAAGGCAAACTTACGGCTCCTTCTCCCACAGGGAAGGTGCCAGCCCTGAAAACTAATGCAGTTTTTCACTATCCCTCTGCAGCCTATCCACAGGCACAACAGCTTTTGGGATCTCTGCTTTCCCAGAGACTCAGCATGTCACGGTGCTCGCTCTCGGCAGAAGCTTTTTTCTGAAAAGGCAAACTTACGGCTCCTTCTCCCACAAGGAAGGTGCCAGCCCTGAAAGATCTTGCTGGTATTCACTATCCCTCTGCAGCCTATCCACAGGCACAACAGCTTTTGGGATCTCTGCTTTCCCAGAGACTCAGCATGTCACGGTGCTCGCTCTCGGCAGAAGCTTTTTTCTGAAAAGGCAAACTTGCGGCTCCTTCTCCCACAGGGAAGGTGCCAGCCCTGAAAACTAATGCAGTTTTTCACTATCCCTCTGCAGCCTATCCACAGGCACAACAGCTTTTGGGATCTCTGCTTTCCCAGAGACTCAGCATGTCACGGTGCTCGCTCTCGGCAGAAGCTTTTTTCTGAAAAGGCAAACTTACGGCTCCTTCTCCCACAGGGAAGGTGCCAGCCCTGAAAACTAATGCAGTTTTTCACTATCCCTCTGCAGCCTATCCACAGGCACAACAGCTTTGGGGATCTCTGCTTTCCCAGAGACTCAGCATGTCACGGTGCTCGCTCTCGGCAGAAGCTTTTTTCTGAAAAGGCAAACTTACGGCTCCTTCTCCCACAGGGAAGGTGCCAGCCCTGAAAACTAATGCAGTTTTTCACTATCCCTCTGCAGCCTATCCACAGGCACAACAGCTTTGGGGATCTCTGCTTTCCCAGAGACTCAGCATGTCACGGTGCTCACTCTCGCCAGAGCCTTTTTCTGAAAAGGCAAACTTACGGCTCCTTCTCCCACAAGGAAGGTGCCAGCCCTGAAAGATCTTGCTGGTATTCACTATCCCTCTGCAGCCTATCCACAGGCACAACAGCTTTTGGGATCTCTGCTTTCCCAGAGACTCAGCATGTCACGGTGCTCGCTCTCGGCAGAAGCTTTTTTCTGAAAAGGCAAACTTACGGCTCCTTCTCCCACAGGGAAGGTGCCAGCCCTGAAAACTAATGCAGTTTTTCACTATCCCTCTGCAGCCTATCCACAGGCACAACAGCTTTGGGGATCTCTGCTTTCCCAGAGACTCAGCATGTCACGGTGCTCGCTCTCGGCAGAAGCTTTTTTCTGAAAAGGCAAACTTACGGCTCCTTCTCCCACAGGGAAGGTGCCAGCCCTGAAAACTAATGCAGTTTTTCACTATCCCTCTGCAGCCTATCCACAGGCACAACAGCTTTGGGGATCTCTGCTTTCCCAGAGACTCAGCATGTCACGGTGCTCGCTCTCGGCAGAAGCTTTTTTCTGAAAAGGCAAACTTACGGCTCCTTCTCCCACAGGGAAGGTGCCAGCCCTGAAAACTAATGCAGTTTTTCACTATCCCTCTGCAGCCTATCCACAGGCACAACAGCTTTTGGGATCTCTGCTTTCCCAGAGACTCAGCATGTCACGGTGCTCGCTCTCGGCAGAAGCTTTTTTCTGAAAAGGCAAACTTACGGCTCCTTCTCCCACAGGGAAGGTGCCAGCCCTGAAAACTAATGCAGTTTTTCACTATCCCTCTGCAGCCTATCCACAGGCACAACAGCTTTGGGGATCTCTGCTTTCCCAGAGACTCAGCATGTCACGGTGCTCGCTCTCGGCAGAAGCTTTTTTCTGAAAAGGCAAACTTACGGCTCCTTCTCCCACAAGGAAGGTGCCAGCCCTGAAAGATCTTACTGGTCTTCACTATCCCTCTGCAGCCTATCCACAGGCACAACAGCTTTGGGGATCTCTGCTTTCCCAGAGACTCAGCATGTCACGGTGCTCGCTCTCGGCAGAAGCTTTTTTCTGAAAAGGCAAACTTGCGGCTCCTTCTCCCACAGGGAAGGTGCCAGCCCTGAAAACTAATGCAGTTTTTCACTATCCCTCTGCAGCCTATCCACAGGCACAACAGCTTTTGGGATCTCTGCTTTCCCAGAGACTCAGCATGTCACGGTGCTCGCTCTCGGCAGAAGCTTTTTTCTGAAAAGGCAAACTTACGGCTCCTTCTCCCACAGGGAAGGTGCCAGCCCTGAAAACTAATGCAGTTTTTCACTATCCCTCTGCAGCCTATCCACAGGCACAACAGCTTTGGGGATCTCTGCTTTCCCAGAGACTCAGCATGTCACGGTGCTCGCTCTCGGCAGAAGCTTTTTTCTGAAAAGGCAAACTTACGGCTCCTTCTCCCACAGGGAAGGTGCCAGCCCTGAAAACTAATGCAGTTTTTCACTATCCCTCTGCAGCCTATCCACAGGCACAACAGCTTTTGGGATCTCTGCTTTCCCAGAGACTCAGCATGTCACGGTGCTCGCTCTCGGCAGAAGCTTTTTTCTGAAAAGGCAAACTTACGGCTCCTTCTCCCACAAGGAAGGTGCCAGCCCTGAAAGATCTTGCTGGTATTCACTATCCCTCTGCAGCCTATCCACAGGCACAACAGCTTTTGGGATCTCTGCTTTCCCAGAGACTCAGCATGTCACGGTGCTCGCTCTCGGCAGAAGCTTTTTTCTGAAAAGGCAAACTTGCGGCTCCTTCTCCCACAGGGAAGGTGCCAGCCCTGAAAACTAATGCAGTTTTTCACTATCCCTCTGCAGCCTATCCACAGGCACAACAGCTTTTGGGATCTCTGCTTTCCCAGAGACTCAGCATGTCACGGTGCTCGCTCTCGGCAGAAGCTTTTTTCTGAAAAGGCAAACTTACGGCTCCTTCTCCCACAGGGAAGGTGCCAGCCCTGAAAACTAATGCAGTTTTTCACTATCCCTCTGCAGCCTATCCACAGGCACAACAGCTTTGGGGATCTCTGCTTTCCCAGAGACTCAGCATGTCACGGTGCTCGCTCTCGGCAGAAGCTTTTTTCTGAAAAGGCAAACTTACGGCTCCTTCTCCCACAGGGAAGGTGCCAGCCCTGAAAACTAATGCAGTTTTTCACTATCCCTCTGCAGCCTATCCACAGGCACAACAGCTTTGGGGATCTCTGCTTTCCCAGAGACTCAGCATGTCACGGTGCTCGCTCTCGGCAGAAGCTTTTTTCTGAAAAGGCAAACTTACGGCTCCTTCTCCCACAGGGAAGGTGCCAGCCCTGAAAACTAATGCAGTTTTTCACTATCCCTCTGCAGCCTATCCACAGGCACAAAAGCTTTGGGGATCTCTGCTTTCCCAGAGACTCAGCATGTCACGGTGCTCGCTCTCGGCAGAAGCTTTTTTCTGAAAAGGCAAACTTACGGCTCCTTCTCCCACAAGGAAGGTGCCAGCCCTGAAAGATCTTGCTGGTATTCACTATCCCTCTGCAGCCTATCCACAGGCACAACAGCTTTGGGGATCTCTGCTTTCCCAGAGACTCAGCATGTCACGGTGCTCGCTCTCGGCAGAAGCTTTTTTCTGAAAAGGCAAACTTGCGGCTCCTTCTCCCACAGGGAAGGTGCCAGCCCTGAAAACTAATGCAGTTTTTCACTATCCCTCTGCAGCCTATCCACAGGCACAACAGCTTTTGGGATCTCTGCTTTCCCAGAGACTCAGCATGTCACGGTGCTCGCTCTCGGCAGAAGCTTTTTTCTGAAAAGGCAAACTTACGGCTCCTTCTCCCACAGGGAAGGTGCCAGCCCTGAAAACTAATGCAGTTTTTCACTATCCCTCTGCAGCCTATCCACAGGCACAACAGCTTTGGGGATCTCTGCTTTCCCAGAGACTCAGCATGTCACGGTGCTCGCTCTCGGCAGAAGCTTTTTTCTGAAAAGGCAAACTTACGGCTCCTTCTCCCACAGGGAAGGTGCCAGCCCTGAAAGATCTTGCTGGTATTCACTATCCCTCTGCAGCCTATCCACAGGCACAACAGCTTTGGGGATCTCTGCTTTCCCAGAGACTCAGCATGTCACGGTGCTCGCTCTCGGCAGAAGCTTTTTTCTGAAAAGGCAAACTTACGGCTCCTTCTCCCACAGGGAAGGTGCCAGCCCTGAAAACTAATGCAGTTTTTCACTATCCCTCTGCAGCCTATCCACAGGCACAACAGCTTTGGGGATCTCTGCTTTCCCAGAGACTCAGCATGTCACGGTGCTCGCTCTCGGCAGAAGCTTTTTTCTGAAAAGGCAAACTTACGGCTCCTTCTCCCACAGGGAAGGTGCCAGCCCTGAAAACTAATGCAGTTTTTCACTATCCCTCTGCAGCCTATCCACAGGCACAACAGCTTTGGGGATCTCTGCTTTCCCTGAGACTCAGCATGTCACGGTGCTCGCTCTCGGCAGAAGCTTTTTTCTGAAAAGGCAAACTTACGGCTCCTTCTCCCACAGGGAAGGTGCCAGCCCTGAAAACTAATGCAGTTTTTCACTATCCCTCTGCAGCCTATCCACAGGCACAACAGCTTTGGGGATCTCTGCTTTCCCAGAGACTCAGCATGTCACGGTGCTCGCTCTCGGCAGAAGCTTTTTTCTGAAAAGGCAAACTTACGGCTCCTTCTCCCACAGGGAAGGTGCCAGCCCTGAAAACTAATGCAGTTTTTCACTATCCCTCTGCAGCCTATCCACAGGCACAACAGCTTTTGGGATCTCTGCTTTCCCAGAGACTCAGCATGTCACGGTGCTCGTTCTCGGCAGAACCTTTTTCTGAGAAGGCAAAAGTGTGGCTCCTTCTCCCACAAGGAAGGTGCTAGCCCTGAAAGATCTTGCTGGTTTTCACTATCCCTCTGCAGCCTATCCACAGGCACAACAGCTTTGGGGATCTCTGCTTTCCCAGAGACTCAGCATGTCACGGTGCTCGCTCTCGGCAGAAGCTTTTTTCTGAAAAGGCAAACTTACGGCTCCTTCTCCCACAGGGAAGGTGCCAGCCCTGAAAACTAATGCAGTTTTTCACTATCCCTCTGCAGCCTATCCACAGGCACAACAGCTTTTGGGATCTCTGCTTTCCCAGAGACTCAGCATGTCACGGTGCTCGCTCTCGGCAGAAGCTTTTTTCTGAAAAGGCAAACTTACGGCTCCTTCTCCCACAAGGAAGGTGCCAGCCCTGAAAGATCTTGCTGGTATTCACTATCCCTCTGCAGCCTATCCACAGGCACAACAGCTTTTGGGATCTCTGCTTTCCCAGAGACTCAGCATGTCACGGTGCTCGCTCTCGGCAGAAGCTTTTTTCTGAAAAGGCAAACTTGCGGCTCCTTCTCCCACAGGGAAGGTGCCAGCCCTGAAAACTAATGCAGTTTTTCACTATCCCTCTGCAGCCTATCCACAGGCACAACAGCTTTTGGGATCTCTGCTTTCCCAGAGACTCAGCATGTCACGGTGCTCGCTCTCGGCAGAAGCTTTTTTCTGAAAAGGCAAACTTACGGCTCCTTCTCCCACAGGGAAGGTGCCAGCCCTGAAAACTAATGCAGTTTTTCACTATCCCTCTGCAGCCTATCCACAGGCACAACAGCTTTGGGGATCTCTGCTTTCCCAGAGACTCAGCATGTCACGGTGCTCGCTCTCGGCAGAAGCTTTTTTCTGAAAAGGCAAACTTACGGCTCCTTCTCCCACAGGGAAGGTGCCAGCCCTGAAAACTAATGCAGTTTTTCACTATCCCTCTGCAGCCTATCCACAGGCACAACAGCTTTGGGGATCTCTGCTTTCCCAGAGACTCAGCATGTCACGGTGCTCGCTCTCGGCAGAAGCTTTTTTCTGAAAAGGCAAACTTACGGCTCCTTCTCCCACAGGGAAGGTGCCAGCCCTGAAAACTAATGCAGTTTTTCACTATACCTCTGCAGCCTATCCACAGGCACAAAAGCTTTGGGGATCTCTGCTTTCACAGAGACTCAGCATGTCACGGTGCTCGCTCTCGGCAGAAGCTTTTTTCTGAAAAGGCAAACTTACGGCTCCTTCTCCCACAAGGAAGGTGCCAGCCCTGAAAGATCTTGCTGGTATTCACTATCCCTCTGCAGCCTATCCACAGGCACAACAGCTTTGGGGATCTCTGCTTTCCCAGAGACTCAGCATGTCACGGTGCTCGCTCTCGGCAGAAGCTTTTTTCTGAAAAGGCAAACTTGCGGCTCCTTCTCCCACAGGGAAGGTGCCAGCCCTGAAAACTAATGCAGTTTTTCACTATCCCTCTGCAGCCTATCCACAGGCACAACAGCTTTGGGGATCTCTGCTTTCCCAGAGACTCAGCATGTCACGGTGCTCGCTCTCGGCAGAAGCTTTTTTCTGAAAAGGCAAACTTACGGCTCCTTCTCCCACAGGGAAGGTGCCAGCCCTGAAAACTAATGCAGATTTTCACTATCCCTCTGCAGCCTATCCACAGGCACAAAAGCTTTGGGGATCTCTGCTTTCCCAGAGACTCAGCATGTCACGGTGCTCGCTCTCGGCAGAAGCTTTTTTCTGAAAAGGCAAACTTACGGCTCCTTCTCCCACAAGGAAGGTGCCAGCCCTGAAAGATCTTGCTGGTATTCACTATCCCTCTGCAGCCTATCCACAGGCACAACAGCTTTGGGGATCTCTGCTTTCCCAGAGACTCAGCATGTCACGGTGCTCGCTCTCGGCAGAAGCTTTTTTCTGAAAAGGCAAACTTGCGGCTCCTTCTCCCACAGGGAAGGTGCCAGCCCTGAAAACTAATGCAGTTTTTCACTATCCCTCTGCAGCCTATCCACAGGCACAACAGCTTTGGGGATCTCTGCTTTCCCAGAGACTCAGCATGTCACGGTGCTCGCTCTCGGCAGAAGCTTTTTTCTGAAAAGGCAAACTTACGGCTCCTTCTCCCACAGGGAAGGTGCCAGCCCTGAAAACTAATGCAGTTTTTCACTATCCCTCTGCAGCCTATCCACAGGCACAACAGCTTTTGGGATCTCTGCTTTCCCAGAGACTCAGCATGTCACGGTGCTCGTTCTCGGCAGAACCTTTTTCTGAGAAGGCAAAAGTGTGGCTCCTTCTCCCACAAGGAAGGTGCTAGCCCTGAAAGATCTTGCTGGTATTCACTATCCCTCTGCAGCCTATCCACAGGCACAACAGCTTTGGGGATCTCTGCTTTCCCAGAGACTCAGCATGTCACGGTGCTCGCTCTCGGCAGAAGCTTTTTTCTGAAAAGGCAAACTTACGGCTCCTTCTCCCACAGGGAAGGTGCCAGCCCTGAAAACTAATGCAGTTTTTCACTATCCCTCTGCAGCCTATCCACAGGCACAACAGCTTTTGGGATCTCTGCTTTCCCAGAGACTCAGCATGTCACGGTGCTCGCTCTCGGCAGAAGCTTTTTTCTGAAAAGGCAAACTTACGGCTCCTTCTCCCACAAGGAAGGTGCCAGCCCTGAAAGATCTTGCTGGTATTCACTATCCCTCTGCAGCCTATCCACAGGCACAACAGCTTTTGGGATCTCTGCTTTCCCAGAGACTCAGCATGTCACGGTGCTCGCTCTCGGCAGAAGCTTTTTTCTGAAAAGGCAAACTTGCGGCTCCTTCTCCCACAGGGAAGGTGCCAGCCCTGAAAACTAATGCAGTTTTTCACTATCCCTCTGCAGCCTATCCACAGGCACAACAGCTTTTGGGATCTCTGCTTTCCCAGAGACTCAGCATGTCACGGTGCTCGCTCTCGGCAGAAGCTTTTTTCTGAAAAGGCAAACTTACGGCTCCTTCTCCCACAGGGAAGGTGCCAGCCCTGAAAACTAATGCAGTTTTTCACTATCCCTCTGCAGCCTATCCACAGGCACAACAGCTTTGGGGATCTCTGCTTTCCCAGAGACTCAGCATGTCACGGTGCTCGCTCTCGGCAGAAGCTTTTTTCTGAAAAGGCAAACTTACGGCTCCTTCTCCCACAGGGAAGGTGCCAGCCCTGAAAACTAATGCAGTTTTTCACTATCCCTCTGCAGCCTATCCACAGGCACAACAGCTTTGGGGATCTCTGCTTTCACAGAGACTCAGCATGTCACGGTGCTCACTCTCGCCAGAGCCTTTTTCTGAAAAGGCAAACTTACGGCTCCTTCTCCCACAAGGAAGGTGCCAGCCCTGAAAGATCTTGCTGGTATTCACTATCCCTCTGCAGCCTATCCACAGGCACAACAGCTTTTGGGATCTCTGCTTTCCCAGAGACTCAGCATGTCACGGTGCTCGCTCTCGGCAGAAGCTTTTTTCTGAAAAGGCAAACTTGCGGCTCCTTCTCCCACAGGGAAGGTGCCAGCCCTGAAAACTAATGCAGTTTTTCACTATCCCTCTGCAGCCTATCCACAGGCACAACAGCTTTTGGGATCTCTGCTTTCCCAGAGACTCAGCATGTCACGGTGCTCGCTCTCGGCAGAAGCTTTTTTCTGAAAAGGCAAACTTACGGCTCCTTCTCCCACAGGGAAGGTGCCAGCCCTGAAAACTAATGCAGTTTTTCACTATCCCTCTGCAGCCTATCCACAGGCACAACAGCTTTGGGGATCTCTGCTTTCCCAGAGACTCAGCATGTCACGGTGCTCGCTCTCGGCAGAAGCTTTTTTCTGAAAAGGCAAACTTACGGCTCCTTCTCCCACAGGGAAGGTGCCAGCCCTGAAAACTAATGCAGTTTTTCACTATCCCTCTGCAGCCTATCCACAGGCACAACAGCTTTGGGGATCTCTGCTTTCACAGAGACTCAGCATGTCACGGTGCTCACTCTCGCCAGAGCCTTTTTCTGAAAAGGCAAACTTACGGCTCCTTCTCCCACAAGGAAGGTGCCAGCCCTGAAAGATCTTGCTGGTATTCACTATCCCTCTGCAGCCTATCCACAGGCACAACAGCTTTTGGGATCTCTGCTTTCCCAGAGACTCAGCATGTCACGGTGCTCGCTCTCGGCAGAAGCTTTTTTCTGAAAAGGCAAACTTGCGGCTCCTTCTCCCACAGGGAAGGTGCCAGCCCTGAAAACTAATGCAGTTTTTCACTATCCCTCTGCAGCCTATCCACAGGCACAACAGCTTTTGGGATCTCTGCTTTCCCAGAGACTCAGCATGTCACGGTGCTCGCTCTCGGCAGAAGCTTTTTTCTGAAAAGGCAAACTTACGGCTCCTTCTCCCACAGGGAAGGTGCCAGCCCTGAAAACTAATGCAGTTTTTCACTATCCCTCTGCAGCCTATCCACAGGCACAACAGCTTTGGGGATCTCTGCTTTCCCAGAGACTCAGCATGTCACGGTGCTCGCTCTCGGCAGAAGCTTTTTTCTGAAAAGGCAAACTTACGGCTCCTTCTCCCACAGGGAAGGTGCCAGCCCTGAAAACTAATGCAGTTTTTCACTATCCCTCTGCAGCCTATCCACAGGCACAAAAGCTTTGGGGATCTCTGCTTTCCCAGAGACTCAGCATGTCACGGTGCTCGCTCTCGGCAGAAGCTTTTTTCTGAAAAGGCAAACTTACGGCTCCTTCTCCCACAAGGAAGGTGCCAGCCCTGAAAGATCTTGCTGGTATTCACTATCCCTCTGCAGCCTATCCACAGGCACAACAGCTTTGGGGATCTCTGCTTTCCCAGAGACTCAGCATGTCACGGTGCTCGCTCTCGGCAGAAGCTTTTTTCTGAAAAGGCAAACTTGCGGCTCCTTCTCCCACAGGGAAGGTGCCAGCCCTGAAAACTAATGCAGTTTTTCACTATCCCTCTGCAGCCTATCCACAGGCACAACAGCTTTTGGGATCTCTGCTTTCCCAGAGACTCAGCATGTCACGGTGCTCGCTCTCGGCAGAAGCTTTTTTCTGAAAAGGCAAACTTACGGCTCCTTCTCCCACAGGGAAGGTGCCAGCCCTGAAAACTAATGCAGTTTTTCACTATCCCTCTGCAGCCTATCCACAGGCACAACAGCTTTGGGGATCTCTGCTTTCCCAGAGACTCAGCATGTCACGGTGCTCGCTCTCGGCAGAAGCTTTTTTCTGAAAAGGCAAACTTACGGCTCCTTCTCCCACAGGGAAGGTGCCAGCCCTGAAAGATCTTGCTGGTATTCACTATCCCTCTGCAGCCTATCCACAGGCACAACAGCTTTGGGGATCTCTGCTTTCCCAGAGACTCAGCATGTCACGGTGCTCGCTCTCGGCAGAAGCTTTTTTCTGAAAAGGCAAACTTACGGCTCCTTCTCCCACAGGGAAGGTGCCAGCCCTGAAAACTAATGCAGTTTTTCACTATCCCTCTGCAGCCTATCCACAGGCACAACAGCTTTGGGGATCTCTGCTTTCCCAGAGACTCAGCATGTCACGGTGCTCGCTCTCGGCAGAAGCTTTTTTCTGAAAAGGCAAACTTACGGCTCCTTCTCCCACAGGGAAGGTGCCAGCCCTGAAAACTAATGCAGTTTTTCACTATCCCTCTGCAGCCTATCCACAGGCACAACAGCTTTGGGGATCTCTGCTTTCCCAGAGACTCAGCATGTCACGGTGCTCGCTCTCGGCAGAAGCTTTTTTCTGAAAAGGCAAACTTACGGCTCCTTCTCCCACAGGGAAGGTGCCAGCCCTTAAAACTAATGCAGTTTTTCACTATCCCTCTGCAGCCTATCCACAGGCACAACAGCTTTGGGGATCTCTGCTTTCCCAGAGACTCAGCATGTCACGGTGCTCGCTCTCGGCAGAAGCTTTTTTCTGAAAAGGCAAACTTACGGCTCCTTCTCCCACAGGGAAGGTGCCAGCCCAGAAAACTAATGCAGTTTTTCACTATCCCTCTGCAGCCTATCCACAGGCACAACAGCTTTTGGGATCTCTGCTTTCCCAGAGACTCAGCATGTCACGGTGCTCGTTCTCGGCAGAAGCTTTTTCTGAGAAGGCAAAAGTGTGGCTCCTTCTCCCACAAGGAAGGTGCTAGCCCTGAAAGATCTTGCTGGTATTCACTATCCCTCTGCAGCCTATCCACAGGCACAACAGCTTTGGGGATCTCTGCTTTCCCAGAGACTCAGCATGTCACGGTGCTCGCTCTCGGCAGAAGCTTTTTTCTGAAAAGGCAAACTTACGGCTCCTTCTCCCACAGGGAAGGTGCCAGCCCTGAAAACTAATGCAGTTTTTCACTATCCCTCTGCAGCCTATCCACAGGCACAACAGCTTTTGGGATCTCTGCTTTCCCAGAGACTCAGCATGTCACGGTGCTCGCTCTCGGCAGAAGCTTTTTTCTGAAAAGGCAAACTTACGGCTCCTTCTCCCACAAGGAAGGTGCCAGCCCTGAAAGATCTTGCTGGTATTCACTATCCCTCTGCAGCCTATCCACAGGCACAACAGCTTTTGGGATCTCTGCTTTCCCAGAGACTCAGCATGTCACGGTGCTCGCTCTCGGCAGAAGCTTTTTTCTGAAAAGGCAAACTTGCGGCTCCTTCTCCCACAGGGAAGGTGCCAGCCCTGAAAACTAATGCAGTTTTTCACTATCCCTCTGCAGCCTATCCACAGGCACAACAGCTTTTGGGATCTCTGCTTTCCCAGAGACTCAGCATGTCACGGTGCTCGCTCTCGGCAGAAGCTTTTTTCTGAAAAGGCAAACTTACGGCTCCTTCTCCCACAGGGAAGGTGCCAGCCCTGAAAACTAATGCAGTTTTTCACTATCCCTCTGCAGCCTATCCACAGGCACAACAGCTTTGGGGATCTCTGCTTTCCCAGAGACTCAGCATGTCACGGTGCTCGCTCTCGGCAGAAGCTTTTTTCTGAAAAGGCAAACTTACGGCTCCTTCTCCCACAGGGAAGGTGCCAGCCCTGAAAACTAATGCAGTTTTTCACTATCCCTCTGCAGCCTATCCACAGGCACAACAGCTTTGGGGATCTCTGCTTTCCCAGAGACTCAGCATGTCACGGTGCTCGCTCTCGGCAGAAGCTTTTTTCTGAAAAGGCAAACTTACGGCTCCTTCTCCCACAGGGAAGGTGCCAGCCCTGAAAACTAATGCAGTTTTTCACTATCCCTCTGCAGCCTATCCACAGGCACAAAAGCTTTGGGGATCTCTGCTTTCCCAGAGACTCAGCATGTCACGGTGCTCGCTCTCGGCAGAAGCTTTTTTCTGAAAAGGCAAACTTACGGCTCCTTCTCCCACAAAGAAGGTGCCAGCCCTGAAATATCTTGCTGGTATTCACTATCCCTCTGCAGCCTATCCACAGGCACAACAGCTTTTGGGATCTCTGCTTTCCCAGAGACTCAGCATGTCACGGTGCTCGCTCTCGGCAGAAGCTTTTTTCTGAAAAGGCAAACTTGCGGCTCCTTCTCCCACAGGGAAGGTGCCAGCCCTGAAAACTAATGCAGTTTTTCACTATCCCTCTGCAGCCTATCCACAGGCACAACAGCTTTGGGGATCTCTGCTTTCCCAGAGACTCAGCATGTCACGGTGCTCGCTCTCGGCAGAAGCTTTTTTCTGAAAAGGCAAACTTACGGCTCCTTCTCCCACAGGGAAGGTGCCAGCCCTGAAAGATCTTGCTGGTATTCACTATCCCTCTGCAGCCTATCCACAGGCACAACAGCTTTGGGGATCTCTGCTTTCCCAGAGACTCAGCATGTCACGGTGCTCGCTCTCGGCAGAAGCTTTTTTCTGAAAAGGCAAACTTACGGCTCCTTCTCCCACAGGGAAGGTGCCAGCCCTGAAAACTAATGCAGTTTTTCACTATCCCTCTGCAGCCTATCCACAGGCACAACAGCTTTGGGGATCTCTGCTTTCCCAGAGACTCAGCATGTCACGGTGCTCGCTCTCGGCAGAAGCTTTTTTCTGAAAAGGCAAACTTACGGCTCCTTCTCCCACAGGGAAGGTGCCAGCCCTGAAAACTAATGCAGTTTTTCACTATCCCTCTGCAGCCTATCCACAGGCACAACAGCTTTGGGGATCTCTGCTTTCCCAGAGACTCAGCATGTCACGGTGCTCGCTCTCGGCAGAAGCTTTTTTCTGAAAAGGCAAACTTACGGCTCCTTCTCCCACAGGGAAGGTGCCAGCCCTGAAAACTAATGCAGTTTTTCACTATCCCTCTGCAGCCTATCCACAGGCACAACAGCTTTGGGGATCTCTGCTTTCCCAGAGACTCAGCATGTCACGGTGCTCGCTCTCGGCAGAAGCTTTTTTCTGAAAAGGCAAACTTACGGCTCCTTCTCCCACAGGGATGGTGCCAGCCCTGAAAACTAATGCAGTTTTTCACTATCCCTCTGCAGCCTATCCACAGGCACAACAGCTTTTGGGATCTCTGCTTTCCCAGAGACTCAGCATGTCACGGTGCTCGCTCTCGGCAGAAGCTTTTTTCTGAAAAGGCAAACTTACGGCTCCTTCTCCCACAGGGAAGGTGCCAGCCCTGAAAACTAATGCAGTTTTTCACTATCCCTCTGCAGCCTATCCACAGGCACAACAGCTTTGGGGATCTCTGCTTTCCCAGAGACTCAGCATGTCACGGTGCTCGCTCTCGGCAGAAGCTTTTTTCTGAAAAGGCAAACTTACGGCTCCTTCTCCCACAGGGAAGGTGCCAGCCCTGAAAACTAATGCAGTTTTTCACTATCCCTCTGCAGCCTATCCACAGGCACAACAGCTTTTGGGATCTCTGCTTTCCCAGAGACTCAGCATGTCACGGTGCTCGTTCTCGGCAGAACCTTTTTCTGAGAAGGCAAAAGTGTGGCTCCTTCTCCCACAAGGAAGGTGCCAGCCCTGAAAGATCTTGCTGGTATTCACTATCCCTCTGCAGCCTATCCACAGGCACAACAGCTTTTGGGATCTCTGCTTTCCCAGAGACTCAGCATGTCACGGTGCTCGCTCTCGGCAGAAGCTTTTTTCTGAAAAGGCAAACTTACGGCTCCTTCTCCCACAGGGAAGGTGCCAGCCCTGAAAACTAATGCAGTTTTTCACTATCCCTCTGCAGCCTATCCACAGGCACAACAGCTTTGGGGATCTCTGCTTTCCCAGAGACTCAGCATGTCACGGTGCTCGCTCTCGGCAGAAGCTTTTTTCTGAAAAGGCAAACTTACGGCTCCTTCTCCCACAGGGAAGGTGCCAGCCCTGAAAACTAATGCAGTTTTTCACTATCCCTCTGCAGCCTATCCACAGGCACAACAGCTTTGGGGATCTCTGCTTTCCCAGAGACTCAGCATGTCACGGTGCTCGCTCTCGGCAGAAGCTTTTTTCTGAAAAGGCAAACTTACGGCTCCTTCTCCCACAGGGAAGGTGCCAGCCCTGAAAACTAATGCAGTTTTTCACTATCCCTCTGCAGCCTATCCACAGGCACAACAGCTTTGGGGATCTCTGCTTTCCCAGAGACTCAGCATGTCACGGTGCTCGCTCTCGGCAGAAGCTTTTTTCTGAAAAGGCAAACTTACGGCTCCTTCTCCCACAGGGAAGGTGCCAGCCCTGAAAACTAATGCAGTTTTTCACTATCCCTCTGCAGCCTATCCACAGGCACAACAGCTTTTGGGATCTCTGCTTTCCCAGAGACTCAGCATGTCACGGTGCTCGTTCTCGGCAGAACCTTTTTCTGAGAAGGCAAAAGTGTGGCTCCTTCTCCCACAAGGAAGGTGCTAGCCCTGAAAGATCTTGCTGGTCTTCACTATCCCTCTGCAGCCTATCCACAGGCACAACAGCTTTGGGGATCTCTGCTTTCCCAGAGACTCAGCATGTCACGGTGCTCGCTCTCGGCAGAAGCTTTTTTCTGAAAAGGCAAACTTGCGGCTCCTTCTCCCACAGGGAAGGTGCCAGCCCTGAAAACTAATGCAGTTTTTCACTATCCCTCTGCAGCCTATCCACAGGCACAACAGCTTTTGGGATCTCTGCTTTCCCAGAGACTCAGCATGTCACGGTGCTCGCTCTCGGCAGAAGCTTTTTTCTGAAAAGGCAAACTTACGGCTCCTTCTCCCACAGGGAAGGTGCCAGCCCTGAAAACTAATGCAGTTTTTCACTATCCCTCTGCAGCCTATCCACAGGCACAACAGCTTTGGGGATCTCTGCTTTCCCAGAGACTCAGCATGTCACGGTGCTCGCTCTCGGCAGAAGCTTTTTTCTGAAAAGGCAAACTTACGGCTCCTTCTCCCACAGGGAAGGTGCCAGCCCTGAAAACTAATGCAGTTTTTCACTATCCCTCTGCAGCCTATCCACAGGCACAACAGCTTTTGGGATCTCTGCTTTCCCAGAGACTCAGCATGTCACGGTGCTCGCTCTCGGCAGAAGCTTTTTTCTGAAAAGGCAAACTTACGGCTCCTTCTCCCACAAGGAAGGTGCCAGCCCTGAAAGATCTTGCTGGTATTCACTATCCCTCTGCAGCCTATCCACAGGCACAACAGCTTTTGGGATCTCTGCTTTCCCAGAGACTCAGCATGTCACGGTGCTCGCTCTCGGCAGAAGCTTTTTTCTGAAAAGGCAAACTTGCGGCTCCTTCTCCCACAGGGAAGGTGCCAGCCCTGAAAACTAATGCAGTTTTTCACTATCCCTCTGCAGCCTATCCACAGGCACAACAGCTTTTGGGATCTCTGCTTTCCCAGAGACTCAGCATGTCACGGTGCTCGCTCTCGGCAGAAGCTTTTTTCTGAAAAGGCAAACTTACGGCTCCTTCTCCCACAGGGAAGGTGCCAGCCCTGAAAACTAATGCAGTTTTTCACTATCCCTCTGCAGCCTATCCACAGGCACAACAGCTTTGGGGATCTCTGCTTTCCCAGAGACTCAGCATGTCACGGTGCTCGCTCTCGGCAGAAGCTTTTTTCTGAAAAGGCAAACTTACGGCTCCTTCTCCCACAGGGAAGGTGCCAGCCCTGAAAACTAATGCAGTTTTTCACTATCCCTCTGCAGCCTATCCACAGGCACAACAGCTTTGGGGATCTCTGCTTTCCCAGAGACTCAGCATGTCACGGTGCTCGCTCTCGGCAGAAGCTTTTTTCTGAAAAGGCAAACTTACGGCTCCTTCTCCCACAGGGAAGGTGCCAGCCCTGAAAACTAATGCAGTTTTTCACTATCCCTCTGCAGCCTATCCACAGGCACAAAAGCTTTGGGGATCTCTGCTTTCCCAGAGACTCAGCATGTCACGGTGCTCGCTCTCGGCAGAAGCTTTTTTCTGAAAAGGCAAACTTACGGCTCCTTCTCCCACAAGGAAGGTGCCAGCCCTGAAAGATCTTGCTGGTATTCACTATCCCTCTGCAGCCTATCCACAGGCACAACAGCTTTGGGGATCTCTGCTTTCCCAGAGACTCAGCATGTCACGGTGCTCGCTCTCGGCAGAAGCTTTTTTCTGAAAAGGCAAACTTGCGGCTCCTTCTCCCACAGGGAAGGTGCCAGCCCTGAAAACTAATGCAGTTTTTCACTATCCCTCTGCAGCCTATCCACAGGCACAACAGCTTTTGGGATCTCTGCTTTCCCAGAGACTCAGCATGTCACGGTGCTCGCTCTCGGCAGAAGCTTTTTTCTGAAAAGGCAAACTTACGGCTCCTTCTCCCACAGGGAAGGTGCCAGCCCTGAAAACTAATGCAGTTTTTCACTATCCCTCTGCAGCCTATCCACAGGCACAACAGCTTTGGGGATCTCTGCTTTCCCAGAGACTCAGCATGTCACGGTGCTCGCTCTCGGCAGAAGCTTTTTTCTGAAAAGGCAAACTTACGGCTCCTTCTCCCACAGGGAAGGTGCCAGCCCTGAAAGATCTTGCTGGTATTCACTATCCCTCTGCAGCCTATCCACAGGCACAACAGCTTTGGGGATCTCTGCTTTCCCAGAGACTCAGCATGTCACGGTGCTCGCTCTCGGCAGAAGCTTTTTTCTGAAAAGGCAAACTTACGGCTCCTTCTCCCACAGGGAAGGTGCCAGCCCTGAAAACTAATGCAGTTTTTCACTATCCCTCTGCAGCCTATCCACAGGCACAACAGCTTTGGGGATCTCTGCTTTCCCAGAGACTCAGCATGTCACGGTGCTCGCTCTCGGCAGAAGCTTTTTTCTGAAAAGGCAAACTTACGGCTCCTTCTCCCACAGGGAAGGTGCCAGCCCTGAAAACTAATGCAGTTTTTCACTATCCCTCTGCAGCCTATCCACAGGCACAACAGCTTTGGGGATCTCTGCTTTCCCAGAGACTCAGCATGTCACGGTGCTCGCTCTCGGCAGAAGCTTTTTTCTGAAAAGGCAAACTTACGGCTCCTTCTCCCACAGGGAAGGTGCCAGCCCTGAAAACTAATGCAGTTTTTCACTATCCCTCTGCAGCCTATCCACAGGCACAACAGCTTTGGGGATCTCTGCTTTCCCAGAGACTCAGCATGTCACGGTGCTCGCTCTCGGCAGAAGCTTTTTTCTGAAAAGGCAAACTTACGGCTCCTTCTCCCACAGGGAAGGTGCCAGCCCTGAAAACTAATGCAGTTTTTCACTATCCCTCTGCAGCCTATCCACAGGCACAACAGCTTTTGGGATCTCTGCTTTCCCAGAGACTCAGCATGTCACGGTGCTCGTTCTCGGCAGAACCTTTTTCTGAGAAGGCAAAAGTGTGGCTCCTTCTCCCACAAGGAAGGTGCTAGCCCTGAAAGATCTTGCTGGTATTCACTATCCCTCTGCAGCCTATCCACAGGCACAACAGCTTTGGGGATCTCTGCTTTCCCAGAGACTCAGCATGTCACGGTGCTCGCTCTCGGCAGAAGCTTTTTTCTGAAAAGGCAAACTTACGGCTCCTTCTCCCACAGGGAAGGTGCCAGCCCTGAAAACTAATGCAGTTTTTCACTATCCCTCTGCAGCCTATCCACAGGCACAACAGCTTTTGGGATCTCTGCTTTCCCAGAGACTCAGCATGTCACGGTGCTCGCTCTCGGCAGAAGCTTTTTTCTGAAAAGGCAAACTTACGGCTCCTTCTCCCACAAGGAAGGTGCCAGCCCTGAAAGATCTTGCTGGTATTCACTATCCCTCTGCAGCCTATCCACAGGCACAACAGCTTTTGGGATCTCTGCTTTCCCAGAGACTCAGCATGTCACGGTGCTCGCTCTCGGCAGAAGCTTTTTTCTGAAAAGGCAAACTTGCGGCTCCTTCTCCCACAGGGAAGGTGCCAGCCCTGAAAACTAATGCAGTTTTTCACTATCCCTCTGCAGCCTATCCACAGGCACAACAGCTTTTGGGATCTCTGCTTTCCCAGAGACTCAGCATGTCACGGTGCTCGCTCTCGGCAGAAGCTTTTTTCTGAAAAGGCAAACTTACGGCTCCTTCTCCCACAGGGAAGGTGCCAGCCCTGAAAACTAATGCAGTTTTTCACTATCCCTCTGCAGCCTATCCACAGGCACAACAGCTTTGGGGATCTCTGCTTTCCCAGAGACTCAGCATGTCACGGTGCTCGCTCTCGGCAGAAGCTTTTTTCTGAAAAGGCAAACTTACGGCTCCTTCTCCCACAGGGAAGGTGCCAGCCCTGAAAACTAATGCAGTTTTTCACTATCCCTCTGCAGCCTATCCACAGGCACAACAGCTTTGGGGATCTCTGCTTTCACAGAGACTCAGCATGTCACGGTGCTCACTCTCGCCAGAGCCTTTTTCTGAAAAGGCAAACTTACGGCTCCTTCTCCCACAAGGAAGGTGCCAGCCCTGAAAGATCTTGCTGGTATTCACTATCCCTCTGCAGCCTATCCACAGGCACAACAGCTTTTGGGATCTCTGCTTTCCCAGAGACTCAGCATGTCACGGTGCTCGCTCTCGGCAGAAGCTTTTTTCTGAAAAGGCAAACTTGCGGCTCCTTCTCCCACAGGGAAGGTGCCAGCCCTGAAAACTAATGCAGTTTTTCACTATCCCTCTGCAGCCTATCCACAGGCACAACAGCTTTTGGGATCTCTGCTTTCCCAGAGACTCAGCATGTCACGGTGCTCGCTCTCGGCAGAAGCTTTTTTCTGAAAAGGCAAACTTACGGCTCCTTCTCCCACAGGGAAGGTGCCAGCCCTGAAAACTAATGCAGTTTTTCACTATCCCTCTGCAGCCTATCCACAGGCACAACAGCTTTGGGGATCTCTGCTTTCCCAGAGACTCAGCATGTCACGGTGCTCGCTCTCGGCAGAAGCTTTTTTCTGAAAAGGCAAACTTACGGCTCCTTCTCCCACAGGGAAGGTGCCAGCCCTGAAAACTAATGCAGTTTTTCACTATCCCTCTGCAGCCTATCCACAGGCACAACAGCTTTGGGGATCTCTGCTTTCCCAGAGACTCAGCATGTCACGGTGCTCGCTCTCGGCAGAAGCTTTTTTCTGAAAAGGCAAACTTACGGCTCCTTCTCCCACAGGGAAGGTGCCAGCCCTGAAAACTAATGCAGTTTTTCACTATCCCTCTGCAGCCTATCCACAGGCACAAAAGCTTTGGGGATCTCTGCTTTCCCAGAGACTCAGCATGTCACGGTGCTCGCTCTCGGCAGAAGCTTTTTTCTGAAAAGGCAAACTTACGGCTCCTTCTCCCACAGGGAAGGTGCCAGCCCTGAAAGATCTTGCTGGTATTCACTATCCCTCTGCAGCCTATCCACAGGCACAACAGCTTTGGGGATCTCTGCTTTCCCAGAGACTCAGCATGTCACGGTGCTCGCTCTCGGCAGAAGCTTTTTTCTGAAAAGGCAAACTTGCGGCTCCTTCTCCCACAGGGAAGGTGCCAGCCCTGAAAACTAATGCAGTTTTTCACTATCCCTCTGCAGCCTATCCACAGGCACAACAGCTTTGGGGATCTCTGCTTTCCCAGAGACTCAGCATGTCACGGTGCTCGCTCTCGGCAGAAGCTTTTTTCTGAAAAGGCAAACTTACGGCTCCTTCTCCCACAGGGAAGGTGCCAGCCCTGAAAACTAATGCAGTTTTTCACTATCCCTCTGCAGCCTATCCACAGGCACAAAAGCTTTGGGGATCTCTGCTTTCCCAGAGACTCAGCATGTCACGGTGCTCGCTCTCGGCAGAAGCTTTTTTCTGAAAAGGCAAACTTACGGCTCCTTCTCCCACAAGGAAGGTGCCAGCCCTGAAAGATCTTGCTGGTATTCACTATCCCTCTGCAGCCTATCCACAGGCACAACAGCTTTGGGGATCTCTGCTTTCCCAGAGACTCAGCATGTCACGGTGCTCGCTCTCGGCAGAAGCTTTTTTCTGAAAAGGCAAACTTGCGGCTCCTTCTCCCACAGGGAAGGTGCCAGCCCTGAAAACTAATGCAGTTTTTCACTATCCCTCTGCAGCCTATCCACAGGCACAACAGCTTTGGGGATCTCTGCTTTCCCAGAGACTCAGCATGTCACGGTGCTCGCTCTCGGCAGAAGCTTTTTTCTGAAAAGGCAAACTTACGGCTCCTTCTCCCACAGGGAAGGTGCCAGCCCTGAAAACTAATGCAGTTTTTCACTATCCCTCTGCAGCCTATCCACAGGCACAACAGCTTTTGGGATCTCTGCTTTCCCAGAGACTCAGCATGTCACGGTGCTCGTTCTCGGCAGAACCTTTTTCTGAGAAGGCAAAAGTGTGGCTCCTTCTCCCACAAGGAAGGTGCTAGCCCTGAAAGATCTTGCTGGTATTCACTATCCCTCTGCAGCCTATCCACAGGCACAACAGCTTTGGGGATCTCTGCTTTCCCAGAGACTCAGCATGTCACGGTGCTCGCTCTCGGCAGAAGCTTTTTTCTGAAAAGGCAAACTTACGGCTCCTTCTCCCACAGGGAAGGTGCCAGCCCTGAAAACTAATGCAGTTTTTCACTATCCCTCTGCAGCCTATCCACAGGCACAACAGCTTTTGGGATCTCTGCTTTCCCAGAGACTCAGCATGTCACGGTGCTCGCTCTCGGCAGAAGCTTTTTTCTGAAAAGGCAAACTTACGGCTCCTTCTCCCACAAGGAAGGTGCCAGCCCTGAAAGATATTGCTGTTATTCACTATCCCTCTGCAGCCTATCCACAGGCACAACAGCTTTTGGGATCTCTGCTTTCCCAGAGACTCAGCATGTCACGGTGCTCGCTCTCGGCAGAAGCTTTTTTCTGAAAAGGCAAACTTGCGGCTCCTTCTCCCACAGGGAAGGTGCCAGCCCTGAAAACTAATGCAGTTTTTCACTATCCCTCTGCAGCCTATCCACAGGCACAACAGCTTTTGGGATCTCTGCTTTCCCAGAGACTCAGCATGTCACGGTGCTCGCTCTCGGCAGAAGCTTTTTTCTGAAAAGGCAAACTTACGGCTCCTTCTCCCACAGGGAAGGTGCCAGCCCTGAAAACTAATGCAGTTTTTCACTATCCCTCTGCAGCCTATCCACAGGCACAACAGCTTTGGGGATCTCTGCTTTCCCAGAGACTCAGCATGTCACGGTGCTCGCTCTCGGCAGAAGCTTTTTTCTGAAAAGGCAAACTTACGGCTCCTTCTCCCACAGGGAAGGTGCCAGCCCTGAAAACTAATGCAGTTTTTCACTATCCCTCTGCAGCCTATCCACAGGCACAACAGCTTTGGGGATCTCTGCTTTCACAGAGACTCAGCATGTCACGGTGCTCACTCTCGCCAGAGCCTTTTTCTGAAAAGGCAAACTTACGGCTCCTTCTCCCACAAGGAAGGTGCCAGCCCTGAAAGATCTTGCTGGTATTCACTATCCCTCTGCAGCCTATCCACAGGCACAACAGCTTTTGGGATCTCTGCTTTCCCAGAGACTCAGCATGTCACGGTGCTCGCTCTCGGCAGAAGCTTTTTTCTGAAAAGGCAAACTTGCGGCTCCTTCTCCCACAGGGAAGGTGCCAGCCCTGAAAACTAATGCAGTTTTTCACTATCCCTCTGCAGCCTATCCACAGGCACAACAGCTTTTGGGATCTCTGCTTTCCCAGAGACTCAGCATGTCACGGTGCTCGCTCTCGGCAGAAGCTTTTTTCTGAAAAGGCAAACTTACGGCTCCTTCTCCCACAGGGAAGGTGCCAGCCCTGAAAACTAATGCAGTTTTTCACTATCCCTCTGCAGCCTATCCACAGGCACAACAGCTTTGGGGATCTCTGCTTTCCCAGAGACTCAGCATGTCACGGTGCTCGCTCTCGGCAGAAGCTTTTTTCTGAAAAGGCAAACTTACGGCTCCTTCTCCCACAGGGAAGGTGCCAGCCCTGAAAACTAATGCAGTTTTTCACTATCCCTCTGCAGCCTATCCACAGGCACAAAAGCTTTGGGGATCTCTGCTTTCCCAGAGACTCAGCATGTCACGGTGCTCGCTCTCGGCAGAAGCTTTTTTCTGAAAAGGCAAACTTACGGCTCCTTCTCCCACAGGGAAGGTGCCAGCCCTGAAAACTAATGCAGTTTTTCACTATCCCTCTGCAGCCTATCCACAGGCACAACAGCTTTGGGGATCTCTGCTTTCCCAGAGACTCAGCATGTCACGGTGCTCGCTCTCGGCAGAAGCTTTTTTCTGAAAAGGCAAACTTACGGCTCCTTCTCCCACAGGGAAGGTGCCAGCCCTGAAAGATCTTGCTGGTATTCACTATCCCTCTGCAGCCTATCCACAGGCACAACAGCTTTGGGGATCTCTGCTTTCCCAGAGACTCAGCATGTCACGGTGCTCGCTCTCGGCAGAAGCTTTTTTCTGAAAAGGCAAACTTACGGCTCCTTCTCCCACAGGGAAGGTGCCAGCCCTGAAAACTAATGCAGTTTTTCACTATCCCTCTGCAGCCTATCCACAGGCACAACAGCTTTGGGGATCTCTGCTTTCCCAGAGACTCAGCATGTCACGGTGCTCGCTCTCGGCAGAAGCTTTTTTCTGAAAAGGCAAACTTACGGCTCCTTCTCCCACAGGGAAGGTGCCAGCCCTGAAAACTAATGCAGTTTTTCACTATCCCTCTGCAGCCTATCCACAGGCACAACAGCTTTGGGGATCTCTGCTTTCCCAGAGACTCAGCATGTCACGGTGCTCGCTCTCGGCAGAAGCTTTTTTCTGAAAAGGCAAACTTACGGCTCCTTCTCCCACAGGGAAGGTGCCAGCCCTGAAAACTAATGCAGTTTTTCACTATCCCTCTGCAGCCTATCCACAGGCACAACAGCTTTGGGGATCTCTGCTTTCCCAGAGACTCAGCATGTCACGGTGCTCGCTCTCGGCAGAAGCTTTTTTCTGAAAAGGCAAACTTACGGCTCCTTCTCCCACAGGGAAGGTGCCAGCCCTGAAAACTAATGCAGTTTTTCACTATCCCTCTGCAGCCTATCCACAGGCACAACAGCTTTTGGGATCTCTGCTTTCCCAGAGACTCAGCATGTCACGGTGCTCGTTCTCGGCAGAACCTTTTTCTGAGAAGGCAAAAGTGTGGCTCCTTCTCCCACAAGGAAGGTGCTAGCCCTGAAAGATCTTGCTGGTATTCACTATCCCTCTGCAGCCTATCCACAGGCACAACAGCTTTGGGGATCTCTGCTTTCCCAGAGACTCAGCATGTCACGGTGCTCGCTCTCGGCAGAAGCTTTTTTCTGAAAAGGCAAACTTACGGCTCCTTCTCCCACAGGGAAGGTGCCAGCCCTGAAAACTAATGCAGTTTTTCACTATCCCTCTGCAGCCTATCCACAGGCACAACAGCTTTTGGGATCTCTGCTTTCCCAGAGACTCAGCATGTCACGGTGCTCGCTCTCGGCAGAAGCTTTTTTCTGAAAAGGCAAACTTACGGCTCCTTCTCCCACAAGGAAGGTGCCAGCCCTGAAAGATCTTGCTGGTATTCACTATCCCTCTGCAGCCTATCCACAGGCACAACAGCTTTTGGGATCTCTGCTTTCCCAGAGACTCAGCATGTCACGGTGCTCGCTCTCGGCAGAAGCTTTTTTCTGAAAAGGCAAACTTGCGGCTCCTTCTCCCACAGGGAAGGTGCCAGCCCTGAAAACTAATGCAGTTTTTCACTATCCCTCTGCAGCCTATCCACAGGCACAACAGCTTTTGGGATCTCTGCTTTCCCAGAGACTCAGCATGTCACGGTGCTCGCTCTCGGCAGAAGCTTTTTTCTGAAAAGGCAAACTTACGGCTCCTTCTCCCACAGGGAAGGTGCCAGCCCTGAAAACTAATGCAGTTTTTCACTATCCCTCTGCAGCCTATCCACAGGCACAACAGCTTTGGGGATCTCTGCTTTCCCAGAGACTCAGCATGTCACGGTGCTCGCTCTCGGCAGAAGCTTTTTTCTGAAAAGGCAAACTTACGGCTCCTTCTCCCACAGGGAAGGTGCCAGCCCTGAAAACTAATGCAGTTTTTCACTATCCCTCTGCAGCCTATCCACAGGCACAACAGCTTTGGGGATCTCTGCTTTCCCAGAGACTCAGCATGTCACGGTGCTCGCTCTCGGCAGAAGCTTTTTTCTGAAAAGGCAAACTTACGGCTCCTTCTCCCACAGGGAAGGTGCCAGCCCTGAAAACTAATGCAGTTTTTCACTATCCCTCTGCAGCCTATCCACAGGCACAAAAGCTTTGGGGATCTCTGCTTTCCCAGAGACTCAGCATGTCACGGTGCTCGCTCTCGGCAGAAGCTTTTTTCTGAAAAGGCAAACTTACGGCTCCTTCTCCCACAAAGAAGGTGCCAGCCCTGAAAGATCTTGCTGGTATTCACTATCCCTCTGCAGCCTATCCACAGGCACAACAGCTTTTGGGATCTCTGCTTTCCCAGAGACTCAGCATGTCACGGTGCTCGCTCTCGGCAGAAGCTTTTTTCTGAAAAGGCAAACTTGCGGCTCCTTCTCCCACAGGGAAGGTGCCAGCCCTGAAAACTAATGCAGTTTTTCACTATCCCTCTGCAGCCTATCCACAGGCACAACAGCTTTGGGGATCTCTGCTTTCCCAGAGACTCAGCATGTCACGGTGCTCGCTCTCGGCAGAAGCTTTTTTCTGAAAAGGCAAACTTACGGCACCTTCTCCCACAGGGAAGGTGCCAGCCCTGAAAGATCTTGCTGGTATTCACTATCCCTCTGCAGCCTATCCACAGGCACAACAGCTTTGGGGATCTCTGCTTTCCCAGAGACTCAGCATGTCACGGTGCTCGCTCTCGGCAGAAGCTTTTTTCTGAAAAGGCAAACTTACGGCTCCTTCTCCCACAGGGAAGGTGCCAGCCCTGAAAACTAATGCAGTTTTTCACTATCCCTCTGCAGCCTATCCACAGGCACAACAGCTTTGGGGATCTCTGCTTTCCCAGAGACTCAGCATGTCACGGTGCTCGCTCTCGGCAGAAGCTTTTTTCTGAAAAGGCAAACTTACGGCTCCTTCTCCCACAGGGAAGGTGCCAGCCCTGAAAACTAATGCAGTTTTTCACTATCCCTCTGCAGCCTATCCACAGGCACAACAGCTTTTGGGATCTCTGCTTTCCCAGAGACTCAGCATGTCACGGTGCTCGCTCTCGGCAGAAGCTTTTTTCTGAAAAGGCAAACTTACGGCTCCTTCTCCCACAGGGAAGGTGCCAGCCCTGAAAACTAATGCAGTTTTTCACTATCCCTCTGCAGCCTATCCACAGGCACAACAGCTTTGGGGATCTCTGCTTTCCCAGAGACTCAGCATGTCACGGTGCTCGCTCTCGGCAGAAGCTTTTTTCTGAAAAGGCAAACTTACGGCTCCTTCTCCCACAGGGAAGGTGCCAGCCCTGAAAACTAATGCAGTTTTTCACTATCCCTCTGCAGCCTATCCACAGGCACAACAGCTTTTGGGATCTCTGCTTTCCCAGAGACTCAGCATGTCACGGTGCTCGCTCTCGGCAGAAGCTTTTTTCTGAAAAGGCAAACTTACGGCTCCTTCTCCCACAGGGAAGGTGCCAGCCCTGAAAACTAATGCAGTTTTTCACTATCCCTCTGCAGCCTATCCACAGGCACAACAGCTTTGGGGATCTCTGCTTTCCCAGAGACTCAGCATGTCACGGTGCTCGCTCTCGGCAGAAGCTTTTTTCTGAAAAGGCAAACTTACGGCTCCTTCTCCCACAGGGAAGGTGCCAGCCCTGAAAACTAATGCAGTTTTTCACTATCCCTCTGCAGCCTATCCACAGGCACAACAGCTTTTGGGATCTCTGCTTTCCCAGAGACTCAGCATGTCACGGTGCTCGTTCTCGGCAGAACCTTTTTCTGAGAAGGCAAAAGTGTGGCTCCTTCTCCCACAAGGAAGGTGCTAGCCCTGAAAGATCTTGCTGGTATTCACTATCCCTCTGCAGCCTATCCACAGGCACAACAGCTTTTGGGATCTCTGCTTTCCCAGAGACTCAGCATGTCACGGTGCTCGCTCTCGGCAGAAGCTTTTTTCTGAAAAGGCAAACTTACGGCTCCTTCTCCCACAGGGAAGGTGCCAGCCCTGAAAACTAATGCAGTTTTTCACTATCCCTCTGCAGCCTATCCACAGGCACAACAGCTTTGGGGATCTCTGCTTTCCCAGAGACTCAGCATGTCACGGTGCTCGCTCTCGGCAGAAGCTTTTTTCTGAAAAGGCAAACTTACGGCTCCTTCTCCCACAGGGAAGGTGCCAGCCCTGAAAACTAATGCAGTTTTTCACTATCCCTCTGCAGCCTATCCACAGGCACAACAGCTTTGGGGATCTCTGCTTTCCCAGAGACTCAGCATGTCACGGTGCTCGCTCTCGGCAGAAGCTTTTTTCTGAAAAGGCAAACTTACGGCTCCTTCTCCCACAGGGAAGGTGCCAGCCCTGAAAACTAATGCAGTTTTTCACTATCCCTCTGCAGCCTATCCACAGGCACAACAGCTTTGGGGATCTCTGCTTTCCCAGAGACTCAGCATGTCACGGTGCTCGCTCTCGGCAGAAGCTTTTTTCTGAAAAGGCAAACTTACGGCTCCTTCTCCCACAGGGAAGGTGCCAGCCCTGAAAACTAATGCAGTTTTTCACTATCCCTCAGCAGCCTATCCACAGGCACAACAGCTTTTGGGATCTCTGCTTTCCCAGAGACTCAGCATGTCACGGTGCTCGTTCTCGGCAGAACCTTTTTCTGAGAAGGCAAAAGTGTGGCTCCTTCTCCCACAAGGAAGGTGCTAGCCCTGAAAGATCTTGCTGGTATTCACTATCCCTCTGCAGCCTATCCACAGGCACAACAGCTTTGGGGATCTCTGCTTTCCCAGAGACTCAGCATGTCACGGTGCTCGCTCTCGGCAGAAGCTTTTTTCTGAAAAGGCAAACTTACGGCTCCTTCTCCCACAGGGAAGGTGCCAGCCCTGAAAACTAATGCAGTTTTTCACTATCCCTCTGCAGCCTATCCACAGGCACAACAGCTTTTGGGATCTCTGCTTTCCCAGAGACTCAGCATGTCACGGTGCTCGCTCTCGGCAGAAGCTTTTTTCTGAAAAGGCAAACTTACGGCTCCTTCTCCCACAGGGAAGGTGCCAGCCCTGAAAACTAATGCAGTTTTTCACTATCCCTCTGCAGCCTATCCACAGGCACAACAGCTTTGGGGATCTCTGCTTTCCCAGAGACTCAGCATGTCACGGTGCTCGCTCTCGGCAGAAGCTTTTTTCTGAAAAGGCAAACTTACGGCTCCTTCTCCCACAGGGAAGGTGCCAGCCCTGAAAACTAATGCAGTTTTTCACTATCCCTCTGCAGCCTATCCACAGGCACAACAGCTTTGGGGATCTCTGCTTTCCCAGAGACTCAGCATGTCACGGTGCTCGCTCTCGGCAGAAGCTTTTTTCTGAAAAGGCAAACTTACGGCTCCTTCTCCCACAGGGAAGGTGCCAGCCCTGAAAACTAATGCAGTTTTTCACTATCCCTCTGCAGCCTATCCACAGGCACAACAGCTTTGGGGATCTCTGCTTTCCCAGAGACTCAGCATGTCACGGTGCTCGCTCTCGGCAGAAGCTTTTTTCTGAAAAGGCAAACTTACGGCTCCTTCTCCCACAGGGAAGGTGCCAGCCCTGAAAACTAATGCAGTTTTTCACTATCCCTCTGCAGCCTATCCACAGGCACAACAGCTTTGGGGATCTCTGCTTTCCCAGAGACTCAGCATGTCACGGTGCTCGCTCTCGGCAGAAGCTTTTTTCTGAAAAGGCAAACTTACGGCTCCTTCTCCCACAGGGAAGGTGCCAGCCCTGAAAACTAATGCAGTTTTTCACTATCCCTCTGCAGCCTATCCACAGGCACAACAGCTTTGGGGATCTCTGCTTTCCCAGAGACTCAGCATGTCACGGTGCTCGCTCTCGGCAGAAGCTTTTTTCTGAAAAGGCAAACTTACGGCTCCTTCTCCCACAAAGAAGGTGCCAGCCCTGAAAGATCTTGCTGGTATTCACTATCCCTCTGCAGCCTATCCACAGGCACAACAGCTTTTGGGATCTCTGCTTTCCCAGAGACTCAGCATGTCACGGTGCTCGCTCTCGGCAGAAGCTTTTTTCTGAAAAGGCAAACTTGCGGCTCCTTCTCCCACAGGGAAGGTGCCAGCCCTGAAAACTAATGCAGTTTTTCACTATCCCTCTGCAGCCTATCCACAGGCACAACAGCTTTGGGGATCTCTGCTTTCCCAGAGACTCAGCATGTCACGGTGCTCGCTCTCGGCAGAAGCTTTTTTCTGAAAAGGCAAACTTACGGCTCCTTCTCCCACAGGGAAGGTGCCAGCCCTGAAAGATCTTGCTGGTATTCACTATCCCTCTGCAGCCTATCCACAGGCACAACAGCTTTGGGGATCTCTGCTTTCCCAGAGACTCAGCATGTCACGGTGCTCGCTCTCGGCAGAAGCTTTTTTCTGAAAAGGCAAACTTACGGCTCCTTCTCCCACAGGGAAGGTGCCAGCCCTGAAAACTAATGCAGTTTTTCACTATCCCTCTGCAGCCTATCCACAGGCACAACAGCTTTGGGGATCTCTGCTTTCCCAGAGACTCAGCATGTCACGGTGCTCGCTCTCGGCAGAAGCTTTTTTCTGAAAAGGCAAACTTACGGCTCCTTCTCCCACAGGGAAGGTGCCAGCCCTGAAAACTAATGCAGTTTTTCACTATCCCTCTGCAGCCTATCCACAGGCACAACAGCTTTGGGGATCTCTGCTTTCCCAGAGACTCAGCATGTCACGGTGCTCGCTCTCGGCAGAAGCTTTTTTCTGAAAAGGCAAACTTACGGCTCCTTCTCCCACAGGGAAGGTGCCAGCCCTGAAAACTAATGCAGTTTTTCACTATCCCTCTGCAGCCTATCCACAGGCACAACAGCTTTGGGGATCTCTGCTTTCCCAGAGACTCAGCATGTCACGGTGCTCGCTCTCGGCAGAAGCTTTTTTCTGAAAAGGCAAACTTACGGCTCCTTCTCCCACAGGGAAGGTGCCAGCCCTGAAAACTAATGCAGTTTTTCACTATCCCTCTGCAGCCTATCCACAGGCACAACAGCTTTTGGGATCTCTGCTTTCCCAGAGACTCAGCATGTCACGGTGCTCGCTCTCGGCAGAAGCTTTTTTCTGAAAAGGCAAACTTACGGCTCCTTCTCCCACAGGGAAGGTGCCAGCCCTGAAAACTAATGCAGTTTTTCACTATCCCTCTGCAGCCTATCCACAGGCACAACAGCTTTGGGGATCTCTGCTTTCCCAGAGACTCAGCATGTCACGGTGCTCGCTCTCGGCAGAAGCTTTTTTCTGAAAAGGCAAACTTACGGCTCCTTCTCCCACAGGGAAGGTGCCAGCCCTGAAAACTAATGCAGTTTTTCACTATCCCTCTGCAGCCTATCCACAGGCACAACAGCTTTTGGGATCTATGCTTTCCCAGAGACTCAGCATGTCACGGTGCTCGTTCTCGGCAGAACCTTTTTCTGAGAAGGCAAAAGTGTGGCTCCTTCTCCCACAAGGAAGGTGCTAGCCCTGAAAGATCTTGCTGGTATTCACTATCCCTCTGCAGCCTATCCACAGGCACAACAGCTTTTGGGATCTCTGCTTTCCCAGAGACTCAGCATGTCACGGTGCTCGCTCTCGGCAGAAGCTTTTTTCTGAAAAGGCAAACTTACGGCTCCTTCTCCCACAGGGAAGGTGCCAGCCCTGAAAACTAATGCAGTTTTTCACTATCCCTCTGCAGCCTATCCACAGGCACAACAGCTTTGGGGATCTCTGCTTTCCCAGAGACTCAGCATGTCACGGTGCTCGTTCTCGGCAGAACCTTTTTCTGAGAAGGCAAAAGTGTGGCTCCTTCTCCCACAAGGAAGGTGCTAGCCCTGAAAGATCTTGCTGGTATTCACTATCCCTCTGCAGCCTATCCACAGGCACAACAGCTTTTGGGATCTCTGCTTTCCCAGAGACTCAGCATGTCACGGTGCTCGCTCTCGGCAGAAGCTTTTTTCTGAAAAGGCAAACTTACGGCTCCTTCTCCCACAGGGAAGGTGCCAGCCCTGAAAACTAATGCAGTTTTTCACTATCCCTCTGCAGCCTATCCACAGGCACAACAGCTTTTGGGATCTCTGCTTTCCCAGAGACTCAGCATGTCACGGTGCTCGTTCTCGGCAGAACCTTTTTCTGAGAAGGCAAAAGTGTGGCTCCTTCTCCCACAAGGAAGGTGCTAGCCCTGAAAGATCTTGCTGGTATTCACTATCCCTCTGCAGCCTATCCACAGGCACAACAGCTTTTGGGATCTCTGCTTTCCCAGAGACTCAGCATGTCACGGTGCTCGCTCTCGGCAGAAGCTTTTTTCTGAAAAGGCAAACTTACGGCTCCTTCTCCCACAGGGAAGGTGCCAGCCCTGAAAACTAATGCAGTTTTTCACTATCCCTCTGCAGCCTATCCACAGGCACAACAGCTTTTGGGATCTCTGCTTTCCCAGAGACTCAGCATGTCACGGTGCTCGCTCTCGGCAGAAGCTTTTTTCTGAAAAGGCAAACTTGCGGCTCCTTCTCCCACAGGGAAGGTGCCAGCCCTGAAAACTAATGCAGTTTTTCACTATCCCTCTGCAGCCTATCCACAGGCACAACAGCTTTTGGGATCTCTGCTTTCCCAGAGACTCAGCATGTCACGGTGCTCGCTCTCGGCAGAAGCTTTTTTCTGAAAAGGCAAACTTACGGCTCCTTCTCCCACAGGGAAGGTGCCAGCCCTGAAAACTAATGCAGTTTTTCACTATCCCTCTGCAGCCTATCCACAGGCACAACAGCTTTTGGGATCTCTGCTTTCCCAGAGACTCAGCATGTCACGGTGCTCGCTCTCGGCAGAAGCTTTTTTCTGAAAAGGCAAACTTACGGCTCCTTCTCCCACAGGGAAGGTGCCAGCCCTGAAAACTAATGCAGTTTTTCACTATCCCTCTGCAGCCTATCCACAGGCACAACAGCTTTTGGGATCTCTGCTTTCCCAGAGACTCAGCATGTCACGGTGCTCGCTCTCGGCAGAAGCTTTTTTCTGAAAAGGCAAACTTACGGCTCCTTCTCCCACAGGGAAGGTGCCAGCCCTGAAAACTAATGCAGTTTTTCACTATCCCTCTGCAGCCTATCCACAGGCACAAAAGCTTTGGGGATCTCTGCTTTCCCAGAGACTCAGCATGTCACGGTGCTCGCTCTCGGCAGAAGCTTTTTTCTGAAAAGGCAAACTTACGGCTCCTTCTCCCACAAGGAAGGTGCCAGCCCTGAAAGATCTTGCTGGTATTCACTATCCCTCTGCAGCCTATCCACAGGCACAACAGCTTTTGGGATCTCTGCTTTCCCAGAGACTCAGCATGTCACGGTGCTCGCTCTCGGCAGAAGCTTTTTTCTGAAAAGGCAAACTTACGGCTCCTTCTCCCACAGGGAAGGTGCCAGCCCTGAAAACTAATGCAGTTTTTCACTATCCCTCTGCAGCCTATCCACAGGCACAACAGCTTTGGGGATCTCTGCTTTCCCAGAGACTCAGCATGTCACGGTGCTCACTCTCGCCAGAGCCTTTTTCTGAAAAGGCAAACTTACGGCTCCTTCTCCCACAAGGAAGGTGCCAGCCCTGAAAGATCTTGCTGGTATTCACTATCCCTCTGCAGCCTATCCACAGGCACAACAGCTTTGGGGATCTCTGCTTTCCCAGAGACTCAGCATGTCACGGTGATCACTCTCGCCAGAGCCTTTTTCTGAATAGGCAAACTTACGGCTCCTTCTCCCACAAGGAAGGTGCCAGCCCTGAAAGATCTTGCTGGTATTCACTATCCCTCTGCAGCCTATCCACAGGCACAACAGCTTTTGGGATCTCTGCTTTCCCAGAGACTCAGCATGTCACGGTGCTCGCTCTCGGCAGAAGCTTTTTTCTGAAAAGGCAAACTTACGGCTCCTTCTCCCACAGGGAAGGTGCCAGCCCTGAAAACTAATGCAGTTTTTCACTATCCCTCTGCAGCCTATCCACAGGCACAACAGCTTTGGGGATCTCTGCTTTCCCAGAGACTCAGCATGTCACGGTGCTCGCTCTCGGCAGAAGCTTTTTTCTGAAAAGGCAAACTTACGGCTCCTTCTCCCACAGGGAAGGTGCCAGCCCTGAAAACTAATGCAGTTTTTCACTATCCCTCTGCAGCCTATCCACAGGCACAACAGCTTTGGGGATCTCTGCTTTCCCAGAGACTCAGCATGTCACGGTGCTCGCTCTCGGCAGAAGCTTTTTTCTGAAAAGGCAAACTTACGGCTCCTTCTCCCACAGGGAAGGTGCCAGCCCTGAAAACTAATGCAGTTTTTCACTATCCCTCTGCAGCCTATCCACAGGCACAACAGCTTTGGGGATCTCTGCTTTCCCAGAGACTCAGCATGTCACGGTGCTCGCTCTCGGCAGAAGCTTTTTTCTGAAAAGGCAAACTTACGGCTCCTTCTCCCACAGGGAAGGTGCCAGCCCTGAAAACTAATGCAGTTTTTCACTATCCCTCTGCAGCCTATCCACAGGCACAACAGCTTTTGGGATCTCTGCTTTCCCAGAGACTCAGCATGTCACGGTGCTCGCTCTCGGCAGAAGCTTTTTTCTGAAAAGGCAAACTTACGGCTCCTTCTCCCACAGGGAAGGTGCCAGCCCTGAAAACTAATGCAGTTTTTCACTATCCCTCTGCAGCCTATCCACAGGCACAACAGCTTTGGGGATCTCTGCTTTCCCAGAGACTCAGCATGTCACGGTGCTCGCTCTCGGCAGAAGCTTTTTTCTGAAAAGGCAAACTTACGGCTCCTTCTCCCACAAGGAAGGTGCCAGCCCTGAAAGATCTTGCTGGTCTTCACTATCCCTCTGCAGCCTATCCACAGGCACAACAGCTTTGGGGATCTCTGCTTTCCCAGAGACTCAGCATGTCACGGTGCTCGCTCTCGGCAGAAGCTTTTTTCTGAAAAGGCAAACTTGCGGCTCCTTCTCCCACAGGGAAGGTGCCAGCCCTGAAAACTAATGCAGTTTTTCACTATCCCTCTGCAGCCTATCCACAGGCACAACAGCTTTTGGGATCTCTGCTTTCCCAGAGACTCAGCATGTCACGGTGCTCGCTCTCGGCAGAAGCTTTTTTCTGAAAAGGCAAACTTACGGCTCCTTCTCCCACAGGGAAGGTGCCAGCCCTGAAAACTAATGCAGTTTTTCACTATCCCTCTGCAGCCTATCCACAGGCACAACAGCTTTGGGGATCTCTGCTTTCCCAGAGACTCAGCATGTCACGGTGCTCGCTCTCGGCAGAAGCTTTTTTCTGAAAAGGCAAACTTACGGCTCCTTCTCCCACAGGGAAGGTGCCAGCCCTGAAAACTAATGCAGTTTTTCACTATCCCTCTGCAGCCTATCCACAGGCACAACAGCTTTTGGGATCTCTGCTTTCCCAGAGACTCAGCATGTCACGGTGCTCGCTCTCGGCAGAAGCTTTTTTCTGAAAAGGCAAACTTACGGCTCCTTCTCCCACAAGGAAGGTGCCAGCCCTGAAAGATCTTGCTGGTATTCACTATCCCTCTGCAGCCTATCCACAGGCACAACAGCTTTTGGGATCTCTGCTTTCCCAGAGACTCAGCATGTCACGGTGCTCGCTCTCGGCAGAAGCTTTTTTCTGAAAAGGCAAACTTGCGGCTCCTTCTCCCACAGGGAAGGTGCCAGCCCTGAAAACTAATGCAGTTTTTCACTATCCCTCTGCAGCCTATCCACAGGCACAACAGCTTTTGGGATCTCTGCTTTCCCAGAGACTCAGCATGTCACGGTGCTCGCTCTCGGCAGAAGCTTTTTTCTGAAAAGGCAAACTTACGGCTCCTTCTCCCACAGGGAAGGTGCCAGCCCTGAAAGATCTTGCTGGTCTTCACTATCCCTCTGCAGCCTATCCACAGGCACAACAGCTTTGGGGATCTCTGCTTTCCCAGAGACTCAGCATGTCACGGTGCTCGCTCTCGGCAGAAGCTTTTTTCTGAAAAGGCAAACTTACGGCTCCTTCTCCCACAGGGAAGGTGCCAGCCCTGAAAACTAATGCAGTTTTTCACTATCCCTCTGCAGCCTATCCACAGGCACAACAGCTTTGGGGATCTCTGCTTTCCCAGAGACTCAGCATGTCACGGTGCTCGCTCTCGGCAGAAGCTTTTTTCTGAAAAGGCAAACTTACGGCTCCTTCTCCCACAGGGAAGGTGCCAGCCCTGAAAACTAATGCAGTTTTTCACTATCCCTCTGCAGCCTATCCACAGGCACAAAAGCTTTGGGGATCTCTGCTTTCCCAGAGACTCAGCATGTCACGGTGCTCGCTCTCGGCAGAAGCTTTTTTCTGAAAAGGCAAACTTACGGCTCCTTCTCCCACAAGGAAGGTGCCAGCCCTGAAAGATCTTGCTGGTATTCACTATCCCTCTGCAGCCTATCCACAGGCACAACAGCTTTGGGGATCTCTGCTTTCCCAGAGACTCAGCATGTCACGGTGCTCGCTCTCGGCAGAAGCTTTTTTCTGAAAAGGCAAACTTGCGGCTCCTTCTCCCACAGGGAAGGTGCCAGCCCTGAAAACTAATGCAGTTTTTCACTATCCCTCTGCAGCCTATCCACAGGCACAACAGCTTTTGGGATCTCTGCTTTCCCAGAGACTCAGCATGTCACGGTGCTCGCTCTCGGCAGAAGCTTTTTTCTGAAAAGGCAAACTTACGGCTCCTTCTCCCACAGGGAAGGTGCCAGCCCTGAAAACTAATGCAGTTTTTCACTATCCCTCTGCAGCCTATCCACAGGCACAACAGCTTTGGGGATCTCTGCTTTCCCAGAGACTCAGCATGTCACGGTGCTCGCTCTCGGCAGAAGCTTTTTTCTGAAAAGGCAAACTTACGGCTCCTTCTCCCACAGGGAAGGTGCCAGCCCTGAAAACTAATGCAGTTTTTCACTATCCCTCTGCAGCCTATCCACAGGCACAACAGCTTTGGGGATCTCTGCTTTCCCAGAGACTCAGCATGTCACGGTGCTCGCTCTCGGCAGAAGCTTTTTTCTGAAAAGGCAAACTTACGGCTCCTTCTCCCACAGGGAAGGTGCCAGCCCTGAAAACTAATGCAGTTTTTCACTATCCCTCTGCAGCCTATCCACAGGCACAAAAGCTTTGGGGATCTCTGCTTTCCCAGAGACTCAGCATGTCACGGTGCTCGCTCTCGGCAGAAGCTTTTTTCTGAAAAGGCAAACTTGCGGCTCCTTCTCCCACAAGGAAGGTGCCAGCCCTGAAAGATCTTGCTGGTATTCACTATCCCTCTGCAGCCTATCCACAGGCACAACAGCTTTGGGGATCTCTGCTTTCCCAGAGACTCAGCATGTCACGGTGCTCGCTCTCGGCAGAAGCTTTTTTCTGAAAAGGCAAACTTGCGGCTCCTTCTCCCACAGGGAAGGTGCCAGCCCTGAAAACTAATGCAGTTTTTCACTATCCCTCTGCAGCCTATCCACAGGCACAACAGCTTTTGGGATCTCTGCTTTCCCAGAGACTCAGCATGTCACGGTGCTCGCTCTCGGCAGAAGCTTTTTTCTGAAAAGGCAAACTTACGGCTCCTTCTCCCACAGGGAAGGTGCCAGCCCTGAAAACTAATGCAGTTTTTCACTATCCCTCTGCAGCCTATCCACAGGCACAACAGCTTTGGGGATCTCTGCTTTCCCAGAGACTCAGCATGTCACGGTGCTCGCTCTCGGCAGAAGCTTTTTTCTGAAAAGGCAAACTTACGGCTCCTTCTCCCACAGGGAAGGTGCCAGCCCTGAAAGATCTTGCTGGTATTCACTATCCCTCTGCAGCCTATCCACAGGCACAACAGCTTTGGGGATCTCTGCTTTCCCAGAGACTCAGCATGTCACGGTGCTCGCTCTCGGCAGAAGCTTTTTTCTGAAAAGGCAAACTTACGGCTCCTTCTCCCACAGGGAAGGTGCCAGCCCTGAAAACTAATGCAGTTTTTCACTATCCCTCTGCAGCCTATCCACAGGCACAACAGCTTTGGGGATCTCTGCTTTCCCAGAGACTCAGCATGTCACGGTGCTCGCTCTCGGCAGAAGCTTTTTTCTGAAAAGGCAAACTTACGGCTCCTTCTCCCACAGGGAAGGTGCCAGCCCTGAAAACTAATGCAGTTTTTCACTATCCCTCTGCAGCCTATCCACAGGCACAACAGCTTTGGGGATCTCTGCTTTCCCAGAGACTCAGCATGTCACGGTGCTCGCTCTCGGCAGAAGCTTTTTTCTGAAAAGGCAAACTTACGGCTCCTTCTCCCACAGGGAAGGTGCCAGCCCTGAAAACTAATGCAGTTTTTCACTATCCCTCTGCAGCCTATCCACAGGCACAACAGCTTTGGGGATCTCTGCTTTCCCAGAGACTCAGCATGTCACGGTGCTCGCTCTCGGCAGAAGCTTTTTTCTGAAAAGGCAAACTTACGGCTCCTTCTCCCACAGGGAAGGTGCCAGCCCTGAAAACTAATGCAGTTTTTCACTATCCCTCTGCAGCCTATCCACAGGCACAACAGCTTTTGGGATCTCTGCTTTCCCAGAGACTCAGCATGTCACGGTGCTCGTTCTCGGCAGAACCTTTTTCTGAGAAGGCAAAAGTGTGGCTCCTTCTCCCACAAGGAAGGTGCTAGCCCTGAAAGATCTTGCTGGTATTCACTATCCCTCTGCAGCCTATCCACAGGCACAACAGCTTTTGGGATCTCTGCTTTCCCAGAGACTCAGCATGTCACGGTGCTCGATCTCGGCAGAAGCTTTTTTCTGAAAAGGCAAACTTACGGCTCCTTCTCCCACAGGGAAGGTGCCAGCCCTGAAAACTAATGCAGTTTTTCACTATCCCTCTGCAGCCTATCCACAGGCACAACAGCTTTGGGGATCTCTGCTTTCCCAGAGACTCAGCATGTCACGGTGCTCGCTCTCGGCAGAAGCTTTTTTCTGAAAAGGCAAACTTACGGCTCCTTCTCCCACAGGGAAGGTGCCAGCCCTGAAAACTAATGCAGTTTTTCACTATCCCTCTGCAGCCTATCCACAGGCACAACAGCTTTGGGGATCTCTGCTTTCCCAGAGACTCAGCATGTCACGGTGCTCGCTCTCGGCAGAAGCTTTTTTCTGAAAAGGCAAACTTACGGCTCCTTCTCCCACAGGGAAGGTGCCAGCCCTGAAAACTAATGCAGTTTTTCACTATCCCTCTGCAGCCTATCCACAGGCACAACAGCTTTTGGGATCTCTGCTTTCCCAGAGACTCAGCATGTCACGGTGCTCGTTCTCGGCAGAACCTTTTTCTGAGAAGGCAAAAGTGTGGCTCCTTCTCCCACAAGGAAGGTGCTAGCCCTGAAAGATCTTGCTGGTATTCACTATCCCTCTGCAGCCTATCCACAGGCACAACAGCTTTTGGGATCTCTGCTTTCCCAGAGACTCAGCATGTCACGGTGCTCGCTCTCGGCAGAAGCTTTTTTCTGAAAAGGCAAACTTACGGCTCCTTCTCCCACAGGGAAGGTGCCAGGCCTGAAAACTAATGCAGTTTTTCACTATCCCTCTGCAGCCTATCCACAGGCACAACAGCTTTTGGGATCTCTGCTTTCCCAGAGACTCAGCATGTCACGGTGCTCGCTCTCGGCAGAAGCTTTTTTCTGAAAAGGCAAACTTACGGCTCCTTCTCCCACAAGGAAGGTGCCAGCCCTGAAAGATCTTGCTGGTATTCACTATCCCTCTGCAGCCTATCCACAGGCACAACAGCTTTTGGGATCTCTGCTTTCCCAGAGACTCAGCATGTCACGGTGCTCGCTCTCGGCAGAAGCTTTTTTCTGAAAAGGCAAACTTGCGGCTCCTTCTCCCACAGGGAAGGTGCCAGCCCTGAAAACTAATGCAGTTTTTCACTATCCCTCTGCAGCCTATCCACAGGCACAACAGCTTTTGGGATCTCTGCTTTCCCAGAGACTCAGCATGTCACGGTGCTCGCTCTCGGCAGAAGCTTTTTTCTGAAAAGGCAAACTTGCGGCTCCTTCTCCCACAGGGAAGGTGCCAGCCCTGAAAACTAATGCAGTTTTTCACTATCCCTCTGCAGCCTATCCACAGGCACAACAGCTTTGGGGATCTCTGCTTTCCCAGAGACTCAGCATGTCACGGTGCTCGCTCTCGGCAGAAGCTTTTTTCTGAAAAGGCAAACTTACGGCTCCTTCTCCCACAGGGAAGGTGCCAGCCCTGAAAGATCTTGCTGGTATTCACTATCCCTCTGCAGCCTATCCACAGGCACAACAGCTTTGGGGATCTCTGCTTTCCCAGAGACTCAGCATGTCACGGTGCTCGCTCTCGGCAGAAGCTTTTTTCTGAAAAGGCAAACTTACGGCTCCTTCTCCCACAGGGAAGGTGCCAGCCCTGAAAACTAATGCAGTTTTTCACTATCCCTCTGCAGCCTATCCACAGGCACAACAGCTTTGGGGATCTCTGCTTTCCCAGAGACTCAGCATGTCACGGTGCTCGCTCTCGGCAGAAGCTTTTTTCTGAAAAGGCAAACTTACGGCTCCTTCTCCCACAGGGAAGGTGCCAGCCCTGAAAACTAATGCAGTTTTTCACTATCCCTCTGCAGCCTATCCACAGGCACAACAGCTTTGGGGATCTCTGCTTTCCCAGAGACTCAGCATGTCACGGTGCTCGCTCTCGGCAGAAGCTTTTTTCTGAAAAGGCAAACTTACGGCTCCTTCTCCCACAGGGAAGGTGCCAGCCCTGAAAACTAATGCAGTTTTTCACTATCCCTCTGCAGCCTATCCACAGGCACAACAGCTTTGGGGATCTCTGCTTTCCCAGAGACTCAGCATGTCACGGTGCTCGCTCTCGGCAGAAGCTTTTTTCTGAAAAGGCAAACTTACGGCTCCTTCTCCCACAGGGAAGGTGCCAGCCCTGAAAACTAATGCAGTTTTTCACTATCCCTCTGCAGCCTATCCACAGGCACAACAGCTTTTGGGATCTCTGCTTTCCCAGAGACTCAGCATGTCACGGTGCTCGCTCTCGGCAGAAGCTTTTTTCTGAAAAGGCAAACTTACGGCTCCTTCTCCCACAGGGAAGGTGCCAGCCCTGAAAACTAATGCAGTTTTTCACTATCCCTCTGCAGCCTATCCACAGGCACAACAGCTTTGGGGATCTCTGCTTTCCCAGAGACTCAGCATGTCACGGTGCTCGCTCTCGGCAGAAGCTTTTTTCTGAAAAGGCAAACTTACGGCTCCTTCTCCCACAGGGAAGGTGCCAGCCCTGAAAACTAATGCAGTTTTTCACTATCCCTCTGCAGCCTATCCACAGGCACAACAGCTTTTGGGATCTCTGCTTTCCCAGAGACTCAGCATGTCACGGTGCTCGTTCTCGGCAGAACCTTTTTCTAAGAAGGCAAAAGTGTGGCTCCTTCTCCCACAAGGAAGGTGCTAGCCCTGAAAGATCTTGCTGGTATTCACTATCCCTCTGCAGCCTATCCACAGGCACAACAGCTTTTGGGATCTCTGCTTTCCCAGAGACTCAGCATGTCACGGTGCTCGCTCTCGGCAGAAGCTTTTTTCTGAAAAGGCAAACTTACGGCTCCTTCTCCCACAGGGAAGGTGCCAGCCCTGAAAACTAATGCAGTTTTTCACTATCCCTCTGCAGCCTATCCACAGGCACAACAGCTTTTGGGATCTCTGCTTTCCCAGAGACTCAGCATGTCACGGTGCTCGTTCTCGGCAGAACCTTTTTCTGAGAAGGCAAAAGTGTGGCTCCTTCTCCCACAAGGAAGGTGCTAGCCCTGAAAGATCTTGCTGGTATTCACTATCCCTCTGCAGCCTATCCACAGGCACAACAGCTTTTGGGATCTCTGCTTTCCCAGAGACTCAGCATGTCACGGTGCTCGCTCTCGGCAGAAGCTTTTTTCTGAAAAGGCAAACTTACGGCTCCTTCTCCCACAGGGAAGGTGCCAGCCCTGAAAACTAATGCAGTTTTTCACTATCCCTCTGCAGCCTATCCACAGGCACAACAGCTTTTGGGATCTCTGCTTTCCCAGAGACTCAGCATGTCACGGTGCTCGTTCTCGGCAGAACCTTTTTCTGAGAAGGCAAAAGTGTGGCTCCTTCTCCCACAAGGAAGGTGCTAGCCCTGAAAGATCTTGCTGGTATTCACTATCCCTCTGCAGCCTATCCACAGGCACAACAGCTTTTGGGATCTCTGCTTTCCCAGAGACTCAGCATGTCACGGTGCTCGCTCTCGGCAGAAGCTTTTTTCTGAAAAGGCAAACTTACGGCTCCTTCTCCCACAGGGAAGGTGCCAGCCCTGAAAACTAATGCAGTTTTTCACTATCCCTCTGCAGCCTATCCACAGGCACAACAGCTTTTGGGATCTCTGCTTTCCCAGAGACTCAGCATGTCACGGTGCTCGCTCTCGGCAGAAGCTTTTTTCTGAAAAGGCAAACTTGCGGCTCCTTCTCCCACAGGGAAGGTGCCAGCCCTGAAAACTAATGCAGTTTTTCACTATCCCTCTGCAGCCTATCCACAGGCACAACAGCTTTTGGGATCTCTGCTTTCCCAGAGACTCAGCATGTCACGGTGCTCGCTCTCGGCAGAAGCTTTTTTCTGAAAAGGCAAACTTACGGCTCCTTCTCCCACAGGGAAGGTGCCAGCCCTGAAAACTAATGCAGTTTTTCACTATCCCTCTGCAGCCTATCCACAGGCACAACAGCTTTTGGGATCTCTGCTTTCCCAGAGACTCAGCATGTCACGGTGCTCGCTCTCGGCAGAAGCTTTTTTCTGAAAAGGCAAACTTACGGCTCCTTCTCCCACAGGGAAGGTGCCAGCCCTGAAAACTAATGCAGTTTTTCACTATCCCTCTGCAGCCTATCCACAGGCACAACAGCTTTGGGGATCTCTGCTTTCCCAGAGACTCAGCATGTCACGGTGCTCGCTCTCGGCAGAAGCTTTTTTCTGAAAAGGCAAACTTACGGCTCCTTCTCCCACAGGGAAGGTGCCAGCCCTGAAAACTAATGCAGTTTTTCACTATCCCTCTGCAGCCTATCCACAGGCACAAAAGCTTTGGGGATCTCTGCTTTCCCAGAGACTCAGCATGTCACGGTGCTCGCTCTCGGCAGAAGCTTTTTTCTGAAAAGGCAAACTTACGGCTCCTTCTCCCACAAGGAAGGTGCCAGCCCTGAAAGATCTTGCTGGTATTCACTATCCCTCTGCAGCCTATCCACAGGCACAACAGCTTTTGGGATCTCTGCTTTCCCAGAGACTCAGCATGTCACGGTGCTCGCTCTCGGCAGAAGCTTTTTTCTGAAAAGGCAAACTTGCGGCTCCTTCTCCCACAGGGAAGGTGCCAGCCCTGAAAACTAATGCAGTTTTTCACTATCCCTCTGCAGCCTATCCACAGGCACAACAGCTTTGGGGATCTCTGCTTTCCCAGAGACTCAGCATGTCACGGTGCTCACTCTCGCCAGAGCCTTTTTCTGAAAAGGCAAACTTACGGCTCCTTCTCCCACAAGGAAGGTGCCAGCCCTGAAAGATCTTGCTGGTATTCACTATCCCTCTGCAGCCTATCCACAGGCACAACAGCTTTGGGGATCTCTGCTTTCCCAGAGACTCAGCATGTCACGGTGCTCACTCTCGCCAGAGCCTTTTTCTGAAAAGGCAAACTTACGGCTCCTTCTCCCACAAGGAAGGTGCCAGCCCTGAAAGATCTTGCTGGTATTCACTATCCCTCTGCAGCCTATCCACAGGCACAACAGCTTTTGGGATCTCTGCTTTCCCAGAGACTCAGCATGTCACGGTGCTCGCTCTCGGCAGAAGCTTTTTTCTGAAAAGGCAAACTTACGGCTCCTTCTCCCACAGGGAAGGTGCCAGCCCTGAAAACTAATGCAGTTTTTCACTATCCCTCTGCAGCCTATCCACAGGCACAACAGCTTTGGGGATCTCTGCTTTCCCAGAGACTCAGCATGTCACGGTGCTCGCTCTCGGCAGAAGCTTTTTTCTGAAAAGGCAAACTTACGGCTCCTTCTCCCACAGGGAAGGTGCCAGCCCTGAAAACTAATGCAGTTTTTCACTATCCCTCTGCAGCCTATCCACAGGCACAACAGCTTTGGGGATCTCTGCTTTCCCAGAGACTCAGCATGTCACGGTGCTCGCTCTCGGCAGAAGCTTTTTTCTGAAAAGGCAAACTTACGGCTCCTTCTCCCACAGGGAAGGTGCCAGCCCTGAAAACTAATGCAGTTTTTCACTATCCCTCTGCAGCCTATCCACAGGCACAACAGCTTTGGGGATCTCTGCTTTCCCAGAGACTCAGCATGTCACGGTGCTCGCTCTCGGCAGAAGCTTTTTTCTGAAAAGGCAAACTTACGGCTCCTTCTCCCACAGGGAAGGTGCCAGCCCTGAAAACTAATGCAGTTTTTCACTATCCCTCTGCAGCCTATCCACAGGCACAACAGCTTTTGGGATCTCTGCTTTCCCAGAGACTCAGCATGTCACGGTGCTCGCTCTCGGCAGAAGCTTTTTTCTGAAAAGGCAAACTTACGGCTCCTTCTCCCACAGGGAAGGTGCCAGCCCTGAAAACTAATGCAGTTTTTCACTATCCCTCTGCAGCCTATCCACAGGCACAACAGCTTTGGGGATCTCTGCTTTCCCAGAGACTCAGCATGTCACGGTGCTCGCTCTCGGCAGAAGCTTTTTTCTGAAAAGGCAAACTTACGGCTCCTTCTCCCACAGGGAAGGTGCCAGCCCTGAAAACTAATGCAGTTTTTCACTATCCCTCTGCAGCCTATCCACAGGCACAACAGCTTTTGGGATCTCTGCTTTCCCAGAGACTCAGCATGTCACGGTGCTCGCTCTCGGCAGAAGCTTTTTTCTGAAAAGGCAAACTTACGGCTCCTTCTCCCACAAGGAAGGTGCCAGCCCTGAAAGATCTTGCTGGTATTCACTATCCCTCTGCAGCCTATCCACAGGCACAACAGCTTTTGGGATCTCTGCTTTCCCAGAGACTCAGCATGTCACGGTGCTCGCTCTCGGCAGAAGCTTTTTTCTGAAAAGGCAAACTTGCGGCTCCTTCTCCCACAGGGAAGGTGCCAGCCCTGAAAACTAATGCAGTTTTTCACTATCCCTCTGCAGCCTATCCACAGGCACAACAGCTTTTGGGATCTCTGCTTTCCCAGAGACTCAGCATGTCACGGTGCTCGCTCTCGGCAGAAGCTTTTTTCTGAAAAGGCAAACTTACGGCTCCTTCTCCCACAGGGAAGGTGCCAGCCCTGAAAGATCTTGCTGGTCTTCACTATCCCTCTGCAGCCTATCCACAGGCACAACAGCTTTGGGGATCTCTGCTTTCCCAGAGACTCAGCATGTCACGGTGCTCGCTCTCGGCAGAAGCTTTTTTCTGAAAAGGCAAACTTACGGCTCCTTCTCCCACAGGGAAGGTGCCAGCCCTGAAAACTAATGCAGTTTTTCACTATCCCTCTGCAGCCTATCCACAGGCACAACAGCTTTGGGGATCTCTGCTTTCCCAGAGACTCAGCATGTCACGGTGCTCGCTCTCGGCAGAAGCTTTTTTCTGAAAAGGCAAACTTACGGCTCCTTCTCCCACAGGGAAGGTGCCAGCCCTGAAAACTAATGCAGTTTTTCACTATCCCTCTGCAGCCTATCCACATGCACAAAAGCTTTGGGGATCTCTGCTTTCCCAGAGACTCAGCATGTCACGGTGCTCGCTCTCGGCAGAAGCTTTTTTCTGAAAAGGCAAACTTACGGCTCCTTCTCCCACAAGGAAGGTGCCAGCCCTGAAAGATCTTGCTGGTATTCACTATCCCTCTGCAGCCTATCCACAGGCACAACAGCTTTGGGGATCTCTGCTTTCCCAGAGACTCAGCATGTCACGGTGCTCGCTCTCGGCAGAAGCTTTTTTCTGAAAAGGCAAACTTGCGGCTCCTTCTCCCACAGGGAAGGTGCCAGCCCTGAAAACTAATGCAGTTTTTCACTATCCCTCTGCAGCCTATCCACAGGCACAACAGCTTTTGGGATCTCTGCTTTCCCAGAGACTCAGCATGTCACGGTGCTCGCTCTCGGCAGAAGCTTTTTTCTGAAAAGGCAAACTTACGGCTCCTTCTCCCACAGGGAAGGTGCCAGCCCTGAAAACTAATGCAGTTTTTCACTATCCCTCTGCAGCCTATCCACAGGCACAACAGCTTTGGGGATCTCTGCTTTCCCAGAGACTCAGCATGTCACGGTGCTCGCTCTCGGCAGAAGCTTTTTTCTGAAAAGGCAAACTTACGGCTCCTTCTCCCACAGGGAAGGTGCCAGCCCTGAAAGATCTTGCTGGTATTCACTATCCCTCTGCAGCCTATCCACAGGCACAACAGCTTTGGGGATCTCTGCTTTCCCAGAGACTCAGCATGTCACGGTGCTCGCTCTCGGCAGAAGCTTTTTTCTGAAAAGGCAAACTTACGGCTCCTTCTCCCACAGGGAAGGTGCCAGCCCTGAAAACTAATGCAGTTTTTCACTATCCCTCTGCAGCCTATCCACAGGCACAACAGCTTTTGGGATCTCTGCTTTCCCAGAGACTCAGCATGTCACGGTGCTCGCTCTCGGCAGAAGCTTTTTTCTGAAAAGGCAAACTTACGGCTCCTTCTCCCACAGGGAAGGTGCCAGCCCTGAAAACTAATGCAGTTTTTCACTATCCCTCTGCAGCCTATCCACAGGCACAACAGCTTTGGGGATCTCTGCTTTCCCAGAGACTCAGCATGTCACGACGGTGCTCGCTCTCGGCAGAAGCTTTTTTCTGAAAAGGCAAACTTACGGCTCCTTCTCCCACAGGGAAGGTGCCAGCCCTGAAAACTAATGCAGTTTTTCACTATCCCTCTGCAGCCTATCCACAGGCACAACAGCTTTTGGGATCTCTGCTTTCCCAGAGACTCAGCATGTCACGGTGCTCGCTCTCGGCAGAAGCTTTTTTCTGAAAAGGCAAACTTACGGCTCCTTCTCCCACAAGGAAGGTGCCAGCCCTGAAAGATCTTGCTGGTATTCACTATCCCTCTGCAGCCTATCCACAGGCACAACAGCTTTTGGGATCTCTGCTTTCCCAGAGACTCAGCATGTCACGGTGCTCGCTCTCGGCAGAAGCTTTTTTCTGAAAAGGCAAACTTACGGCTCCTTCTCCCACAGGGAAGGTGCCAGCCCTGAAAACTAATGCAGTTTTTCACTATCCCTCTGCAGCCTATCCACAGGCACAACAGCTTTGGGGATCTCTGCTTTCCCAGAGACTCAGCATGTCACGGTGCTCGCTCTCGGCAGAAGCTTTTTTCTGAAAAGGCAAACTTACGGCTCCTTCTCCCACAGGGAAGGTGCCAGCCCTGAAAACTAATGCAGTTTTTCACTATCCCTCTGCAGCCTATCCACAGGCACAACAGCTTTGGGGATCTCTGCTTTCCCAGAGACTCAGCATGTCACGGTGCTCGCTCTCGGCAGAAGCTTTTTTCTGAAAAGGCAAACTTACGGCTCCTTCTCCCACAGGGAAGGTGCCAGCCCTGAAAACTAATGCAGTTTTTCACTATCCCTCTGCAGCCTATCCACAGGCACAAAAGCTTTGGGGATCTCTGCTTTCCCAGAGACTCAGCATGTCACGGTGCTCGCTCTCGGCAGAAGCTTTTTTCTGAAAAGGCAAACTTACGGCTCCTTCTCCCACAAGGAAGGTGCCAGCCCTGAAAGATCTTGCTGGTATTCACTATCCCTCTGCAGCCTATCCACAGGCACAACAGCTTTGGGGATCTCTGCTTTCCCAGAGACTCAGCATGTCACGGTGCTCGCTCTCGGCAGAAGCTTTTTTCTGAAAAGGCAAACTTACGGCTCCTGCTCCCACAGGGAAGGTGCCAGCCCTGAAAGATCTTGCTGGTATTCACTATCCCTCTGCAGCCTATCCACAGGCACAACAGCTTTGGGGATCTCTGCTTTCCCAGAGACTCAGCATGTCACGGTGCTCGCTCTCGGCAGAAGCTTTTTTCTGAAAAGGCAAACTTACGGCTCCTTCTCCCACAGGGAAGGTGCCAGCCCTGAAAACTAATGCAGTTTTTCACTATCCCTCTGCAGCCTATCCACAGGCACAACAGCTTTGGGGATCTCTGCTTTCCCAGAGACTCAGCATGTCACGGTGCTCGCTCTCGGCAGAAGCTTTTTTCTGAAAAGGCAAACTTACGGCTCCTTCTCCCACAGGGAAGGTGCCAGCCCTGAAAACTAATGCAGTTTTTCACTATCCCTCTGCAGCCTATCCACAGGCACAACAGCTTTGGGGATCTCTGCTTTCCCAGAGACTCAGCATGTCACGGTGCTCGCTCTCGGCAGAAGCTTTTTTCTGAAAAGGCAAACTTACGGCTCCTTCTCCCACAGGGAAGGTGCCAGCCCTGAAAACTAATGCAGTTTTTCACTATCCCTCTGCAGCCTATCCACAGGCACAAAAGCTTTGGGGATCTCTGCTTTCCCAGAGACTCAGCATGTCACGGTGCTCGCTCTCGGCAGAAGCTTTTTTCTGAAAAGGCAAACTTACGGCTCCTTCTCCCACAAGGAAGGTGCCAGCCCTGAAAGATCTTGCTGGTATTCACTATCCCTCTGCAGCCTATCCACAGGCACAACAGCTTTTGGGATCTCTGCTTTCCCAGAGACTCAGCATGTCACGGTGCTCGCTCTCGGCAGAAGCTTTTTTCTGAAAAGGCAAACTTGCGGCTCCTTCTCCCACAGGGAAGGTGCCAGCCCTGAAAACTAATGCAGTTTTTCACTATCCCTCTGCAGCCTATCCACAGGCACAACAGCTTTGGGGATCTCTGCTTTCCCAGAGACTCAGCATGTCACGGTGCTCGCTCTCGGCAGAAGCTTTTTTCTGAAAAGGCAAACTTACGGCTCCTTCTCCCACAGGGAAGGTGCCAGCCCTGAAAACTAATGCAGTTTTTCACTATCCCTCTGCAGCCTATCCACAGGCACAACAGCTTTGGGGATCTCTGCTTTCCCAGAGACTCAGCATGTCACGGTGCTCGCTCTCGGCAGAAGCTTTTTTCTGAAAAGGCAAACTTACGGCTCCTTCTCCCACAGGGAAGGTGCCAGCCCTGAAAACTAATGCAGTTTTTCACTATCCCTCTGCAGCCTATCCACAGGCACAACAGCTTTTGGGATCTCTGCTTTCCCAGAGACTCAGCATGTCACGGTGCTCGCTCTCGGCAGAAGCTTTTTTCTGAAAAGGCAAACTTACGGCTCCTTCTCCCACAAGGAAGGTGCCAGCCCTGAAAGATCTTGCTGGTATTCACTATCCCTCTGCAGCCTATCCACAGGCACAACAGCTTTTGGGATCTCTGCTTTCCCAGAGACTCAGCATGTCACGGTGCTCGCTCTCGGCAGAAGCTTTTTTCTGAAAAGGCAAACTTGCGGCTCCTTCTCCCACAGGGAAGGTGCCAGCCCTGAAAACTAATGCAGTTTTTCACTATCCCTCTGCAGCCTATCCACAGGCACAACAGCTTTGGGGATCTCTGCTTTCCCAGAGACTCAGCATGTCACGGTGCTCGCTCTCGGCAGAAGCTTTTTTCTGAAAAGGCAAACTTACGGCTCCTTCTCCCACAAAGAAGGTGCCAGCCCTGAAAGATCTTGCTGGTATTCACTATCCCTCTGCAGCCTATCCACAGGCACAACAGCTTTTGGGATCTCTGCTTTCCCAGAGACTCAGCATGTCACGGTGCTCGCTCTCGGCAGAAGCTTTTTTCTGAAAAGGCAAACTTACGGCTCCTTCTCCCACAGGGAAGGTGCCAGCCCTGAAAACTAATGCAGTTTTTCACTATCCCTCTGCAGCCTATCCACAGGCACAACAGCTTTGGGGATCTCTGCTTTCCCAGAGACTCAGCATGTCACGGTGCTCGCTCTCGGCAGAAGCTTTTTTCTGAAAAGGCAAACTTACGGCTCCTTCTCCCACAGGGAAGGTGCCAGCCCTGAAAACTAATGCAGTTTTTCACTATCCCTCTGCAGCCTATCCACAGGCACAAAAGCTTTGGGGATCTCTGCTTTCCCAGAGACTCAGCATGTCACGGTGCTCGCTCTCGGCAGAAGCTTTTTTCTGAAAAGGCAAACTTACGGCTCCTTCTCCCACAAGGAAGGTGCCAGCCCTGAAAGATCTTGCTGGTATTCACTATCCCTCTGCAGCCTATCCACAGGCACAACAGCTTTTGGGATCTCTGCTTTCCCAGAGACTCAGCATGTCACGGTGCTCGCTCTCGGCAGAAGCTTTTTTCTGAAAAGGCAAACTTACGGCTCCTTCTCCCACAGGGAAGGTGCCAGCCCTGAAAACTAATGCAGTTTTTCACTATCCCTCTGCAGCCTATCCACAGGCACAACAGCTTTTGGGATCTCTGCTTTCCCAGAGACTCAGCATGTCACGGTGCTCGCTCTCGGCAGAAGCTTTTTTCTGAAAAGGCAAACTTACGGCTCCTTCTCCCACAGGGAAGGTGCCAGCCCTGAAAACTAATGCAGTTTTTCACTATCCCTCTGCAGCCTATCCACAGGCACAACAGCTTTGGGGATCTCTGCTTTCCCAGAGACTCAGCATGTCACGGTGCTCGCTCTCGGCAGAAGCTTTTTTCTGAAAAGGCAAACTTACGGCTCCTTCTCCCACAGGGAAGGTGCCAGCCCTGAAAGATCTTGCTGGTATTCACTATCCCTCTGCAGCCTATCCACAGGCACAACAGCTTTGGGGATCTCTGCTTTCCCAGAGACTCAGCATGTCACGGTGCTCGCTCTCGGCAGAAGCTTTTTTCTGAAAAGGCAAACTTACGGCTCCTTCTCCCACAGGGAAGGTGCCAGCCCTGAAAACTAATGCAGTTTTTCACTATCCCTCTGCAGCCTATCCACAGGCACAACAGCTTTGGGGATCTCTGCTTTCCCAGAGACTCAGCATGTCACGGTGCTCGCTCTCGGCAGAAGCTTTTTTCTGAAAAGGCAAACTTACGGCTCCTTCTCCCACAAGGAAGGTGCCAGCCCTGAAAACTAATGCAGTTTTTCACTATCCCTCTGCAGCCTATCCACAGGCACAACAGCTTTTGGGATCTCTGCTTTCCCAGAGACTCAGCATGTCACGGTGCTCGCTCTCGGCAGAAGCTTTTTTCTGAAAAGGCAAACTTGCGGCTCCTTCTCCCACAGGGAAGGTGCCAGCCCTGAAAACTAATGCAGTTTTTCACTATCCCTCTGCAGCCTATCCACAGGCACAACAGCTTTTGGGATCTCTGCTTTCCCAGAGACTCAGCATGTCACGGTGCTCGCTCTCGGCAGAAGCTTTTTTCTGAAAAGGCAAACTTACGGCTCCTTCTCCCACAGGGAAGGTGCCAGCCCTGAAAACTAATGCAGTTTTTCACTATCCCTCTGCAGCCTATCCACAGGCACAACAGCTTTGGGGATCTCTGCTTTCCCAGAGACTCAGCATGTCACGGTGCTCGCTCTCGGCAGAAGCTTTTTTCTGAAAAGGCAAACTTACGGCTCCTTCTCCCACAGGGAAGGTGCCAGCCCTGAAAACTAATGCAGTTTTTCACTATCCCTCTGCAGCCTATCCACAGGCACAACAGCTTTGGGGATCTCTGCTTTCCCAGAGACTCAGCATGTCACGGTGCTCGCTCTCGGCAGAAGCTTTTTTCTGAAAAGGCAAACTTACGGCTCCTTCTCCCACAGGGAAGGTGCCAGCCCTGAAAACTAATGCAGTTTTTCACTATCCCTCTGCAGCCTATCCACAGGCACAAAAGCTTTGGGGATCTCTGCTTTCCCAGAGACTCAGCATGTCACGGTGCTCGCTCTCGGCAGAAGCTTTTTTCTGAAAAGGCAAACTTACGGCTCCTTCTCCCACAAGGAAGGTGCCAGCCCTGAAAGATCTTGCTGGTATTCACTATCCCTCTGCAGCCTATCCACAGGCACAACAGCTTTTGGGATCTCTGCTTTCCCAGAGACTCAGCATGTCACGGTGCTCGCTCTCGGCAGAAGCTTTTTTCTGAAAAGGCAAACTTGCGGCTCCTTCTCCCACAGGGAAGGTGCCAGCCCTGAAAACTAATGCAGTTTTTCACTATCCCTCTGCAGCCTATCCACAGGCACAACAGCTTTGGGGATCTCTGCTTTCCCAGAGACTCAGCATGTCACGGTGCTCGCTCTCGGCAGAAGCTTTTTTCTGAAAAGGCAAACTTACGGCTCCTTCTCCCACAGGGAAGGTGCCAGCCCTGAAAACTAATGCAGTTTTTCACTATCCCTCTGCAGCCTATCCACAGGCACAACAGCTTTGGGGATCTCTGCTTTCCCAGAGACTCAGCATGTCACGGTGCTCGCTCTCGGCAGAAGCTTTTTTCTGAAAAGGCAAACTTACGGCTCCTTCTCCCACAGGGAAGGTGCCAGCCCTGAAAACTAATGCAGTTTTTCACTATCCCTCTGCAGCCTATCCACAGGCACAACAGCTTTTGGGATCTCTGCTTTCCCAGAGACTCAGCATGTCACGGTGCTCGCTCTCGGCAGAAGCTTTTTTCTGAAAAGGCAAACTTACGGCTCCTTCTCCCACAGGGAAGGTGCCAGCCCTGAAAGATCTTGCTGGTATTCACTATCCCTCTGCAGCCTATCCACAGGCACAACAGCTTTTGGGATCTCTGCTTTCCCAGAGACTCAGCATGTCACGGTGCTCGCTCTCGGCAGAAGCTTTTTTCTGAAAAGGCAAACTTACGGCTCCTTCTCCCACAGGGAAGGTGCCAGCCCTGAAAACTAATGCAGTTTTTCACTATCCCTCTGCAGCCTATCCACAGGCACAACAGCTTTGGGGATCTCTGCTTTCCCAGAGACTCAGCATGTCACGGTGCTCGCTCTCGGCAGAAGCTTTTTTCTGAAAAGGCAAACTTACGGCTCCTTCTCCCACAGGGAAGGTGCCAGCCCTGAAAACTAATGCAGTTTTTCACTATCCCTCTGCAGCCTATCCACAGGCACAACAGCTTTGGGGATCTCTGCTTTCCCAGAGACTCAGCATGTCACGGTGCTCGCTCTCGGCAGAAGCTTTTTTCTGAAAAGGCAAACTTACGGCTCCTTCTCCCACAGGGAAGGTGCCAGCCCTGAAAACTAATGCAGTTTTTCACTATCCCTCTGCAGCCTATCCACAGGCACAAAAGCTTTGGGGATCTCTGCTTTCCCAGAGACTCAGCATGTCACGGTGCTCGCTCTCGGCAGAAGCTTTTTTCTGAAAAGGCAAACTTACGGCTCCTTCTCCCACAAGGAAGGTGCCAGCCCTGAAAGATCTTGCTGGTATTCACTATCCCTCTGCAGCCTATCCACAGGCACAACAGCTTTTGGGATCTCTGCTTTCCCAGAGACTCAGCATGTCACGGTGCTCGCTCTCGGCAGAAGCTTTTTTCTGAAAAGGCAAACTTGCGGCTCCTTCTCCCACAGGGAAGGTGCCAGCCCTGAAAACTAATGCAGTTTTTCACTATCCCTCTGCAGCCTATCCACAGGCACAACAGCTTTGGGGATCTCTGCTTTCCCAGAGACTCAGCATGTCACGGTGCTCGCTCTCGGCAGAAGCTTTTTTCTGAAAAGGCAAACTTACGGCTCCTTCTCCCACAGGGAAGGTGCCAGCCCTGAAAACTAATGCAGTTTTTCACTATCCCTCTGCAGCCTATCCACAGGCACAACAGCTTTGGGGATCTCTGCTTTCCCAGAGACTCAGCATGTCACGGTGCTCGCTCTCGGCAGAAGCTTTTTTCTGAAAAGGCAAACTTACGGCTCCTTCTCCCACAGGGAAGGTGCCAGCCCTGAAAGATCTTGCTGTTATTCACTATCCCTCTGCAGCCTATCCACAGGCACAACAGCTTTGGGGATCTCTGCTTTCCCAGAGACTCAGCATGTCACGGTGCTCGCTCTCGGCAGAAGCTTTTTTCTGAAAAGGCAAACTTACGGCTCCTTCTCCCACAGGGAAGGTGCCAGCCCTGAAAACTAATGCAGTTTTTCACTATCCCTCTGCAGCCTATCCACAGGCACAACAGCTTTGGGGATCTCTGCTTTCCCAGAGACTCAGCATGTCACGGTGCTCGCTCTCGGCAGAAGCTTTTTTCTGAAAAGGCAAACTTACGGCTCCTTCTCCCACAGGGAAGGTGCCAGCCCTGAAAACTAATGCAGTTTTTCACTATCCCTCTGCAGCCTATCCACAGGCACAACAGCTTTGGGGATCTCTGCTTTCCCAGAGACTCAGCATGTCACGGTGCTCGCTCTCGGCAGAAGCTTTTTTCTGAAAAGGCAAACTTACGGCTCCTTCTCCCACAGGGAAGGTGCCAGCCCTGAAAACTAATGCAGTTTTTCACTATCCCTCTGCAGCCTATCCACAGGCACAAAAGCTTTGGGGATCTCTGCTTTCCCAGAGACTCAGCATGTCACGGTGCTCGCTCTCGGCAGAAGCTTTTTTCTGAAAAGGCAAACTTACGGCTCCTTCTCCCACAAGGAAGGTGCCAGCCCTGAAAGATCTTGCTGGTATTCACTATCCCTCTGCAGCCTATCCACAGGCACAACAGCTTTTGGGATCTCTGCTTTCCCAGAGACTCAGCATGTCACGGTGCTCGCTCTCGGCAGAAGCTTTTTTCTGAAAAGGCAAACTTGCGGCTCCTTCTCCCACAGGGAAGGTGCCAGCCCTGAAAACTAATGCAGTTTTTCACTATCCCTCTGCAGCCTATCCACAGGCACAACAGCTTTGGGGATCTCTGCTTTCCCAGAGACTCAGCATGTCACGGTGCTCGCTCTCGGCAGAAGCTTTTTTCTGAAAAGGCAAACTTACGGCTCCTTCTCCCACAGGGAAGGTGCCAGCCCTGAAAACTAATGCAGTTTTTCACTATCCCTCTGCAGCCTATCCACAGGCACAACAGCTTTTGGGATCTCTGCTTTCCCAGAGACTCAGCATGTCACGGTGCTCGCTCTCGGCAGAAGCTTTTTTCTGAAAAGGCAAACTTACGGCTCCTTCTCCCACAAGGAAGGTGCCAGCCCTGAAAGATCTTGCTGGTATTCACTATCCCTCTGCAGCCTATCCACAGGCACAACAGCTTTTGGGATCTCTGCTTTCCCAGAGACTCAGCATGTCACGGTGCTCGCTCTCGGCAGAAGCTTTTTTCTGAAAAGGCAAACTTGCGGCTCCTTCTCCCACAGGGAAGGTGCCAGCCCTGAAAACTAATGCAGTTTTTAACTATCCCTCTGCAGCCTATCCACAGGCACAACAGCTTTGGGGATCTCTGCTTTCCCAGAGACTCAGCATGTCACGGTGCTCGCTCTCGGCAGAAGCTTTTTTCTGAAAAGGCAAACTTACGGCTCCTTCTCCCACAGGGAAGGTGCCAGCCCTGAAAACTAATGCAGTTTTTCACTATCCCTCTGCAGCCTATCCACAGGCACAACAGCTTTGGGGATCTCTGCTTTCCCAGAGACTCAGCATGTCACGGTGCTCGCTCTCGGCAGAAGCTTTTTTCTGAAAAGGCAAACTTACGGCTCCTTCTCCCACAGGGAAGGTGCCAGCCCTGAAAACTAATGCAGTTTTTCACTATCCCTCTGCAGCCTATCCACAGGCACAAAAGCTTTGGGGATCTCTGCTTTCCCAGAGACTCAGCATGTCACGGTGCTCGCTCTCGGCAGAAGCTTTTTTCTGAAAAGGCAAACTTACGGCTCCTTCTCCCACAAGGAAGGTGCCAGCCCTGAAAGATCTTGCTGGTATTCACTATCCCTCTGCAGCCTATCCACAGGCACAACAGCTTTTGGGATCTCTGCTTTCCCAGAGACTCAGCATGTCACGGTGCTCGCTCTCGGCAGAAGCTTTTTTCTGAAAAGGCAAACTTGCGGCTCCTTCTCCCACAGGGAAGGTGCCAGCCCTGAAAACTAATGCAGTTTTTCACTATCCCTCTGCAGCCTATCCACAGGCACAACAGCTTTTGGGATCTCTGCTTTCCCAGAGACTCAGCATGTCACGGTGCTCGCTCTCGGCAGAAGCTTTTTTCTGAAAAGGCAAACTTGCGGCTCCTTCTCCCACAGGGAAGGTGCCAGCCCTGAAAACTAATGCAGTTTTTCACTATCCCTCTGCAGCCTATCCACAGGCACAACAGCTTTGGGGATCTCTGCTTTCCCAGAGACTCAGCATGTCACGGTGCTCGCTCTCGGCAGAAGCTTTTTTCTGAAAAGGCAAACTTACGGCTCCTTCTCCCACAGGGAAGGTGCCAGCCCTGAAAGATCTTGCTGGTATTCACTATCCCTCTGCAGCCTATCCACAGGCACAACAGCTTTGGGGATCTCTGCTTTCCCAGAGACTCAGCATGTCACGGTGCTCGCTCTCGGCAGAAGCTTTTTTCTGAAAAGGCAAACTTACGGCTCCTTCTCCCACAGGGAAGGTGCCAGCCCTGAAAACTAATGCAGTTTTTCACTATCCCTCTGCAGCCTATCCACAGGCACAACAGCTTTGGGGATCTCTGCTTTCCCAGAGACTCAGCATGTCACGGTGCTCGCTCTCGGCAGAAGCTTTTTTCTGAAAAGGCAAACTTACGGCTCCTTCTCCCACAAGGAAGGTGCCAGCCCTGAAAACTAATGCAGTTTTTCACTATCCCTCTGCAGCCTATCCACAGGCACAACAGCTTTTGGGATCTCTGCTTTCCCAGAGACTCAGCATGTCACGGTGCTCGCTCTCGGCAGAAGCTTTTTTCTGAAAAGGCAAACTTGCGGCTCCTTCTCCCACAGGGAAGGTGCCAGCCCTGAAAACTAATGCAGTTTTTCACTATCCCTCTGCAGCCTATCCACAGGCACAACAGCTTTTGGGATCTCTGCTTTCCCAGAGACTCAGCATGTCACGGTGCTCGCTCTCGGCAGAAGCTTTTTTCTGAAAAGGCAAACTTACGGCTCCTTCTCCCACAGGGAAGGTGCCAGCCCTGAAAACTAATGCAGTTTTTCACTATCCCTCTGCAGCCTATCCACAGGCACAACAGCTTTGGGGATCTCTGCTTTCCCAGAGACTCAGCATGTCACGGTGCTCGCTCTCGGCAGAAGCTTTTTTCTGAAAAGGCAAACTTACGGCTCCTTCTCCCACAGGGAAGGTGCCAGCCCTGAAAACTAATGCAGTTTTTCACTATCCCTCTGCAGCCTATCCACAGGCACAACAGCTTTGGGGATCTCTGCTTTCCCAGAGACTCAGCATGTCACGGTGCTCGCTCTCGGCAGAAGCTTTTTTCTGAAAAGGCAAACTTACGGCTCCTTCTCCCACAGGGAAGGTGCCAGCCCTGAAAACTAATGCAGTTTTTCACTATCCCTCTGCAGCCTATCCACAGGCACAACAGCTTTGGGGATCTCTGCTTTCCCAGAGACTCAGCATGTCACGGTGCTCGCTCTCGGCAGAAGCTTTTTTCTGAAAAGGCAAACTTACGGCTCCTTCTCCCACAGGGAAGGTGCCAGCCCTGAAAACTAATGCAGTTTTTCACTATCCCTCTGCAGCCTATCCACAGGCACAACAGCTTTTGGGATCTCTGCTTTCCCAGAGACTCAGCATGTCACGGTGCTCGCTCTCGGCAGAAGCTTTTTTCTGAAAAGGCAAACTTACGGCTCCTTCTCCCACAAGGAAGGTGCCAGCCCTGAAAGATCTTGCTGGTATTCACTATCCCTCTGCAGCCTATCCACAGGCACAACAGCTTTTGGGATCTCTGCTTTCCCAGAGACTCAGCATGTCACGGTGCTCGCTCTCGGCAGAAGCTTTTTTCTGAAAAGGCAAACTTACGGCTCCTTCTCCCACAGGGAAGGTGCCAGCCCTGAAAACTAATGCAGTTTTTCACTATCCCTCTGCAGCCTATCCACAGGCACAACAGCTTTGGGGATCTCTGCTTTCCCAGAGACTCAGCATGTCACGGTGCTCGCTCTCGGCAGAAGCTTTTTTCTGAAAAGGCAAACTTACGGCTCCTTCTCCCACAGGGAAGGTGCCAGCCCTGAAAGATCTTGCTGGTATTCACTATCCCTCTGCAGCCTATCCACAGGCACAACAGCTTTTGGGATCTCTGCTTTCCCAGAGACTCAGCATGTCACGGTGCTCGCTCTCGGCAGAAGCTTTTTTCTGAAAAGGCAAACTTGCGGCTCCTTCTCCCACAGGGAAGGTGCCAGCCCTGAAAACTAATGCAGTTTTTCACTATCCCTCTGCAGCCTATCCACAGGCACAACAGCTTTTGGGATCTCTGCTTTCCCAGAGACTCAGCATGTCACGGTGCTCGCTCTCGGCAGAAGCTTTTTTCTGAAAAGGCAAACTTGCGGCTCCTTCTCCCACAGGGAAGGTGCCAGCCCTGAAAACTAATGCAGTTTTTCACTATCCCTCTGCAGCCTATCCACAGGCACAACAGCTTTGGGGATCTCTGCTTTCCCAGAGACTCAGCATGTCACGGTGCTCGCTCTCCGGCAGAAGCTTTTTTCTGAAAAGGCAAACTTACGGCTCCTTCTCCCACAGGGAAGGTGCCAGCCCTGAAAGATCTTGCTGGTATTCACTATCCCTCTGCAGCCTATCCACAGGCACAACAGCTTTGGGGATCTCTGCTTTCCCAGAGACTCAGCATGTCACGGTGCTCGCTCTCGGCAGAAGCTTTTTTCTGAAAAGGCAAACTTACGGCTCCTTCTCCCACAGGGAAGGTGCCAGCCCTGAAAACTAATGCAGTTTTTCACTATCCCTCTGCAGCCTATCCACAGGCACAACAGCTTTGGGGATCTCTGCTTTCCCAGAGACTCAGCATGTCACGGTGCTCGCTCTCGGCAGAAGCTTTTTTCTGAAAAGGCAAACTTACGGCTCCTTCTCCCACAAGGAAGGTGCCAGCCCTGAAAACTAATGCAGTTTTTCACTATCCCTCTGCAGCCTATCCACAGGCACAACAGCTTTTGGGATCTCTGCTTTCCCAGAGACTCAGCATGTCACGGTGCTCGCTCTCGGCAGAAGCTTTTTTCTGAAAAGGCAAACTTGCGGCTCCTTCTCCCACAGGGAAGGTGCCAGCCCTGAAAACTAATGCAGTTTTTCACTATCCCTCTGCAGCCTATCCACAGGCACAACAGCTTTTGGGATCTCTGCTTTCCCAGAGACTCAGCATGTCACGGTGCTCGCTCTCGGCAGAAGCTTTTTTCTGAAAAGGCAAACTTACGGCTCCTTCTCCCACAGGGAAGGTGCCAGCCCTGAAAACTAATGCAGTTTTTCACTATCCCTCTGCAGCCTATCCACAGGCACAACAGCTTTGGGGATCTCTGCTTTCCCAGAGACTCAGCATGTCACGGTGCTCGCTCTCGGCAGAAGCTTTTTTCTGAAAAGGCAAACTTACGGCTCCTTCTCCCACAGGGAAGGTGCCAGCCCTGAAAACTAATGCAGTTTTTCACTATCCCTCTGCAGCCTATCCACAGGCACAACAGCTTTGGGGATCTCTGCTTTCCCAGAGACTCAGCATGTCACGGTGCTCGCTCTCGGCAGAAGCTTTTTTCTGAAAAGGCAAACTTACGGCTCCTTCTCCCACAGGGAAGGTGCCAGCCCTGAAAACTAATGCAGTTTTTCACTATCCCTCTGCAGCCTATCCACAGGCACAACAGCTTTGGGGATCTCTGCTTTCCCAGAGACTCAGCATGTCACGGTGCTCGCTCTCGGCAGAAGCTTTTTTCTGAAAAGGCAAACTTACGGCTCCTTCTCCCACAGGGAAGGTGCCAGCCCTGAAAACTAATGCAGTTTTTCACTATCCCTCTGCAGCCTATCCACAGGCACAACAGCTTTTGGGATCTCTGCTTTCCCAGAGACTCAGCATGTCACGGTGCTCGCTCTCGGCAGAAGCTTTTTTCTGAAAAGG